>NC_056748.1:296862323-296984823 GCF_019279795.1 Protopterus annectens | reverse complement strand
CATCACTCTTAATATCACACAGCAATGTCCACCTCTTGTTTTCCAGCCTGCAAATGACAGTTGTCCACCAGGCAGGTTTGCTCTGCCATGAGGAGCTTGTTTTGCTCTTGTCAGGTACAGCCAGGTCTATGCAGTTGTACAGGTGATTGCATAAAGCAAGGCATTGCTGTAGAGCTTGGCATAGTTGCCTGTTCCATCTGAAATTGGAGGTGCAGTCAAGTTACTTATACCATCCCATAGGAGGTTATACTTTGCTTTGTTGAACTCCAAAAAATGAATACACATAATTGGATGCTATATAACCCCCGGCAACAATATACCCACTCTAGAAAACCTGTTCCATTGGTCCTGCTTATCTCTCCAAAATGAAACCATCATTCTGAGCAGTTTTAATATAGATTGGATATTTTGTAACTCTTCCACCCCAACAAATCATATTAATCACCATGCTTTGCCAAAGCCATCCTAACACCAACAAGAATTGACAAGACAACTAACAGGGAATCAATTCTTGACTGGATTCTAACTAATAAACCAACCCACCCCTGTCTTGTAAGTTGCCTCCCTGATGGTCTAAGTGACCAGCTGCCAACTGTCCTTACTTCTATGACAATGTAACCATAATCCCAAAGGCACAGTCTACCATTTCATTAGGTGCAAAAAGAAGGTTAACCCCACCAATTTCACCATAGAACTAAAACATTGCAACTGGGCACCCCTGAAATAGCTGGAATTAAATGAGGCAGTCACTTACTTTAATACTACTTTTTTAAATGTATTAGATCTTCACACCTCTCCCAGAACCATAAGAACCAGATTGAATCCCACTCTATGGCTTACCAAAGAAACCAAACCCCTCCTCAAAGCTAGAGATAAATCAAGGTATCATTGGAACACTGTTAAGTCCCCAGCTGCAAAACAAAAATATCAGGAGCTTAGGAATAAAGCTAAGAAACTAGTAAAACTTGACAAAATTAATTACTATTCCAATCTTCAAATCAGGCACTAACATAGCCCTCAAAAATTTTGGGCAGCCATTAACAAAGTAGTACTACCAGGAAAAACTGGCACTCCCTCGTACACCTTAATGAATAACTCAGACAGCATTCCCACCCCATTTAATAAAGTCTTCACTGAAACAATACTGACCCTAGCCAACCAACAGAAAAATCAACACACACCCCCATCCACTGAACCCATCACTACTCACATAAGGAATACTTCCAATTCCAGCCAGTCTCTATAGATAAGATAGAAAGTACCTCAAAAAACTTAAGCCCACTACTCTGGTTGCTGACAAATTACCAGGGGAATTCCTTAAATCTGCTGTCGATGCAGTCACCTACCCTGTAGCCATTCTAATTAACAGATCTCGCTCAGAAGCCATTGCCCCAATGTCTGAATCATATTAGCCAAAGTTTTTGATTTAAATGAATGTTAGAACCTAATTTTCTCTCCTCTTGATTTCTAACATCAAGATTATTTGAATGATATTTGAATACAAGTGTTATATATTACATAGATCTATATAGTAGTATGAACAGTTTTAAAAAAAAAAAAAAAAGTTTATTTTAGTTTATATGATGCTGTTTTACCAAATGTGTAGTTTTGTCTTCATAGATAATTGAATTGAAAACTGTTAACCTCAGTTAAATATAACAAGTATTAAATTGATAAGGTGGTAGCTGAGGTACTGCTGCTTAGGGTAGGTTAACTTGAGTAGTAAATACTACTCTAAGTTGGAGTTTTCAACTCCAGGCTGGATGCAAGGTTTAATCCTTACATTATTTTCACTTGTTCATTGTTATATGTATATAGTTTTGACATCCACAATATATTTTGTATACTCATTGTCACTACAAACAAAATTGAATCCTATACAAAATCCCATAAGAGATTTAATAAATACAGCTATATTTAAAGGTACACCTAAAAGAGGAGATGTAACATTATTTATCTTGTTATTTGTTATTTCGATCATAAGATTCTTGAGTTTTAAAAATGCCAAATGACATCTTTAAAAGGAATTTCTTTAAACATTAATGGATTGAATAATCCGTGTAAAAGGGCAAGCCTAATAAGATACATTAATTTACACAAGGCCAATCTAGTCTTCCTGCAAGAAACCCATCTCTTGAAAAAGATATTGATAAACTAGCCACTAATAAGTATACAGTATTGGTTAGTTCAGAGCACACTCAGAAAAAAGAGGAGTGGCTATTTTATGGAATAAAAGTATGCCCATTCCTAAAACCATTAAGTCTTTCAGGATGACAAAGGAATGTTTTGTATGGTTACAATACAAATTAATGGGAAGACTTACACTTTAATGTATATTGGATACCTGGAATTGGTATTAATACAGTGAAACATCATATTGATAAGATCATATCATTCTCTACAGGGGATATTATTTTAGCTGGTGATTTTAATTGTATACTACATGAAAGTGATACTACCACTATAAGGAAAAGAAGAATTACATCTAATGCAAAACATTTAAATGATTTTGCTAATTCTTATCATTTGAATGATATTAATAATCAGATAGATTCAAAATCATTACCATACACCTTTTTTTCTAACAGATACAAAACTTATTCAAAAATAGATAGGGTCTTTATTTCTAACCAGATGGTAACAGATTTAATTAATTCCAAAATCATTTCATGTCCTATATCTGATCATAACTCAATTGTTTTTGAATTCATGATACAAAATACTCATAATGTTCAGATCAAAAGGATACCAGCATACTTAACTCAGCTAAAAGACTATAAAGAATATATACTTTCAGAAGTACAACATTTTCTAGACATAAATAATACTCCTGAAGTTTCCATTGCCTATGTTTGGGATGCCTTAAAATCATATCTATATGGACAAAGTATCAGATGGTATAATAATAAAAGGAAATCTTGGGATAAGGAATTGTTAGATATTCAAAGTAAATTAGACTCTTATAAATATAATAATGAAGAAAATATTATGGACAAGAAAGTTATTGAAGAAATAAACAAACTAAATGAGAAATACAAAGAAATTTTAACTCATAAAGTTAAAATAACTTTAGAGAAATACAAGTTTTTGTCTTATTCAATAAGCCCCAAATACTTACATAGACTTAAAAATAAAACAAAAAGATTGAATAAACAAAACCATATCAAAGAAATCTTTTCTCTAAGGAAAAGGAAGAATGTTTCTAGTATACCAGAAATACTGGATGAATTTAGAAATCACTTTCACAAGATTAACCATAACAACATTAACATGGAACCTAAAGATAAAATAAAGGAGTTTATAACCACAGGCATGAATAAAAAGCTTAATAAACAACAGATTAAACTATTGGACAAGAGTATTTCATATACAGAAGTTATTACACAAATAAATAAGCTTAAATCAAACAAAGCACCGGGTAATGATGGTATTATACCAGAGATATATAAAATCCTTTCTAAAACTACATATTCATTAATACATAAGGTTTTTATTTTGGCCCAAACTGAGTTAACAACCCCCCCCATCTTGGCAATATACATTTATTTCACCAATTTTAAAACCTAATAAAGATCCAACTAGATGTTCTTCATATCGACCCATATCATTACTTAATGTTGATTATAAAAATGTTTATGAGTATTTTTGCTGATAGATTGAAGACAATCATCCCCGGCATTATAGATATAGATCAGACGGGCTTCATTGTAAATAGAAATACTTTTGATAATATAAGAAGAACTTTAACATTAATTGATTTTGCAAATAGGAAAAAGAAAGATTTAACACTTATTAGTCTTGATATTGGTTCAGCATTTGATTCAGTAAGTTGGGACTATCTGTTTACCTTACTGAAATGCACAAACTTTTCTGATGCATTTGTAAATTTAATTGAGCATTTATACAAAGGAACGCTGGCTTATATTAAGGTAGGAACATATGTTTCACAAAAAATACCCATTCTTAAAGGTACAAAGCAAGGATGTCCACTTTCTCCACTATTATTCACTTTAGTAATGGAGCCTTGGGCTAATTTGATTAGAAACAGTACTGACATAGAGGGTTTTGAAATAGACGAAAATACAACATCAAAAATTCAACTTTTTGCAGATGATGTTCTAATTACATCAGCAGGATCTAATTCTTCTATGCAATCTTTATTTGATAAAATGATGAATTTTAAAAGTATTTTTGGTTTAATATTCAATGAAGAAAAAACTAAAATACTACCTATATATACGAAAAATATTCTCATTAGTGATTTTACTAAATATGTACCCAATTCAGGTCAGATAACTTATTTAGGTATAATACTATCTAAAGATATTAAATCTATTATATATAATCAAAAGATCCGAAAAAGACGACCAGGAAGAAAAAACAGCTACAGGAACGTAGCTAGGAAAGCAGTAAACGGCTCGAAACTGAGACAAAATATGACCAGATGTACGGAGCTGGTGCACTGGTGAATGTAATGTCAACCAAGACTGTTACAAGTATAAGGTCATACACTTCACTCCACTAGATAAATCAAAACAGAACATAACCAAGTGCAGAAACAGAAAAACTGTCACAGTCACATATATACGAATTCCAAATCCCAAAGTTGAAAGCTGAATCCTTTAATAAGCATCAATAACATTTCAGACCATCGCAGACTTCCTCAGTTCTGAGGAAGTCTGCGATGCAGATGAAAGCCAAACTAGTGCTTCTGGATAATGTTATTGATGCTTATTAAAGGATTCAGCTTTCACTTTTGGGATTTGGAATTGTGATATTTATACTTATGTGACTGTGACAGTTTTCTTCTGTTTCTGCACTTGGTTATGTTCTGTTTTACATCCAGCATTTGGAGATTTATCTAGTGGAGAAGTGACATTACATTCCAGTGCACCAGGCTTTCCTAGCTACTGCTCAATGTTTTGCAGTAGCTGTTTTTTTCTATTATATATAATAACTATAATACCTGTTTTCTTAATATACAAAATCTTTTTAATACCTGGAATAATATGTTTTTTACTATGGAGGAGAGACTTACAATTATTAAAATGATAATATTCCCCAAGATTTTATACTTAATACAATCAATAATACTTTCACCTACAAAAATAATTATCAAGAAACTGAACACACTAATGTTAAATTTCTTATGGGCACCTAATAGACCTAGGATTGCATTAAAGAAACATACTAATAGCTGGTCTCAAGGGGTATTTCTTTTCCAGACTTTAATTTATATATTATCTCTTCTATTATAAAAGTTATTACTTTATTAATAGATCAGTCATATATCGCAAAATGGAAAGATTATTGGGAGCTAATTAGTATGCACTTCATGAAAATCTCCTTAACACATAAAAATATGATTGTAAATAACTCCATGTTGTGGTTGCTAAAGGAATTGTGTACTTCACCTATTACACCTAAACATATGGTTTGTTACCCATTAAATATTATTATTAGTTATCGTAACTTTATATTCTTGCACCCTAAGTATAGGGAATGGAATTTTATTGTATTCCCTATAATGTATACTCAGGGTATGCTTATGTCATCTACTTCTGAAGGAGCTCATTTAGCTATAGATAATGATCTAAAGTACTGGTATCAGCTGATATCTGATAATAAAGTTAAAAATCTAGATTTCTTAAAACAAGAATTTGATCTAAGAGAAACTTGCTGGTTAGAGGTTCAGATCTTTAGACAACATCTCATTGATAGAATAGATCTAATGTCTATAACAGTTAAAGAATCTATTCCAAAACTGATTGATTACTTGATATTAAATTTACAGCATAAAGTTTCTGATAAAGGTAAACTTTCATATATACATAAAATTATCAGACAAGAAACTTTTTACAGTGTAGATTCATACTGGAATTATTTCACCTCTATTAATGGGGACCCACCAACTCAACAAGATAAACAATATATATTGGAATCTGCTTATAGAACTACATCTTCCATTGTCTGGAGACTTTATACATGGAAATTTTACATAGATCTTTTATACACCTTTGATGATGAATAAAATAAATAATAAAGATAATCTATGTAAGAGATGTAATGTAGAAATTAATGCTGACTGGGCTCATATGTTTTATGACTGTATGAAGTTGAAAGAATACTGGAAGTCAATTTTTGAATTTTGCAGGCTCTTTTACAGATAATTTCATTATTTCTAAGTCTCTTATATTATTCAACACACCTGTACCTCAATGTGTTAAAAGATTAAGCTTCCCTTGTTATGGTCTATCCTAGCAGTGGCCAGGAAAATAATAACTAGAAATTGGATTTCAGATACACCTCCTTCGTTCAATGAATTTAAAAATGTTATGAATATAATGTGCCATATGGAAATAAGCACAATTAGAATGAGAACAACTAGAAAAACATCATATTATATTGTATGGGATAATTGACAAAATTTGTTAAAAAAATTCTAATTTCAATAGCACGGTATTTTAGTTTAATTAATTGATCTAATTGTAGTGGATGTCTTTGTAAATACTTTAGTTGTTTTGTTGAATATTATAATAATACCTATTTTTAATTACTTGTATAACATTGTTATGATATTTCTCTTATATGTTGAAACAATAAACCTGTTTTGAAAAAAAAAAAAAGAAGCCATTGCCCCAGAAATGTGGAAAATATCTCACATAATCCTCCTACATAAAGGAGATAACCCCACAGAGCAATCTACCGAACTATAATGATTCAATTCCCCTGCAAAAATCCTTGAAAAGTACATACATTTCCAAATGATTCACTACTTGCACACACAGAGGCTTTTGTCAAACACCCAGCATGGCTTTTGGCCCTTCTTTAGTACCACCACTGCCTTATTGTCCTTCTCAAATACAGTAAGCACTTATAGAAATTATGGAAAATTTGTTCCTGACCCTTTCTTGACCTATCAAAGGCCTTCAATATGGTTAGACATGACATTCTTATCAAAGAACTATCCAAATTAAGACTCTCTCTTCCTGCCATAGCCTGGTTCCAAAGCTATTTAGCTGGCCATCAGCAAGCAGTGTTGTGGAAACCAAAACTCTCCCGCGCTCAACCAGTTACTCCTGGTGTTCCCCGGGGTTCTATTTTGGGCCCTCTTCTTTTCACCCTCTATACCAATAAGCTCCATTCCTCCACTTCCAAAGCATCTTTCATCCAATACACAGATGATAATACATTAATTTGTGCAGTTTCCTCACTACAGGAACTTCAAATATTAACTCAGGAATCTTTTCTCTCCATAGAAACATGGCTATCCGATATTCCACCTTATTCTAAAACCCTGCTAAAACCAAACTACTACTCTTTAAATTCACTAGGTCCACCTCATCAACTTCAACCTTTAATATCATGTGCAGTAACAAAACTACTATCTCTCCCACAGTGCACACAAAACTTTGGGACATAGAGACCGATAATCTATGATTTGATATTCACATTTCCCAGACCATCAAGAAAGTTCATAAAAAATAGGTACACTCTATAGAAATAGACAATTCCTTACCCAAGAAGCAAAAGCTGCTATAGCCCACACTCACCTAATTTATACCCTCCTCTATGCCTTACCTATTCTCACCAGCCATAGAAAAGCAGACCTAGCTAAGCTTGACTCCTGCTATAACAAAATCGTTAAATTTGCCTCTGACTCCCCATTTAGATCTCACCACTGCTCATCGTTGAAGCAGCTCAACTGATTGGAACTTCCTCAACTCCTGCACTACAACCAACTCTCTCTGGCCCATAAAATTCTATATCAGCCAAAAAAAAAAAACCTGCATTGCAAAACCTACTTCACCTCCACACCAATAACAGAACTCTTTGCTCCAGTAACAATCTTATTCTCACAGTAACAAAGTCTAATAATATAGCAGGTAACACTCTCTTTTCTAATTATATATCCAAAATATGGAATGCTCTACCCTGTAACATGACTACTATCACTTCCTTCACACAGTTTAAAAAAAGCATTAAAACTGCATCTCACTAATAACTGGCTATGTTATTGCACTATACCAGGTTAGATGCTCCACTATGCTAGACCCTCCTCCACCTTAACTTTCTCACACCTCAAGATGAATGGATAGGTCTAGGTTCTATGACTGTATAAATACATACAATATAATAAAAATAGATTGTTGTTATACATTAGACCCTAACAATCTTTGGAAACTGTTGGTTTACACATGTCTCTCCATTAATGATTTGGATGTTTTTTATATATTTCTTTAGACTAGTGAATCTATTACTGTAAGATTTCTCTGTCTTACTAATTGTGTCTGCTATGTATATATACAGTATACACTACTATTAATTAAGACTATCTCCATTTTGTATGTAATTTTCTTTGCAAACTTTGTATTTTTTGTTACATGTCATTGATGTCTGTGAAGCTTTTCTACTCAGGCCACCACTGAAAATGGACCTATTTGTGGTCAGATATCACCAGGGAGGACCTCACAGTGGAGGTGCTTCAGTGATGCCGTGCGTTGTCTTCCATTGTGGGAATGTCACACCACTAGTTCAGGACATTACAATTAAGGACATGAACTAACCTTTGGGAAAGTGAGTTTGAGCACAAGTAACCAACACAATCGATGGGTACTTAAAGTCACCCCAAACCATGGTGTTGTGATGTAACTTGATAGACACAAGTAGATTGAAATAAGCACAACAGGTGTCCTGATTCATTGAGTTGCTCCTGTAGTTGGCAATGGCTTGATTAGGTGCCCTTCCAGTAGTGAATAGCACCTGCAGTGTCTCCAGGGAAATCACACTGTTTAACCAATCTGGATGAGTATTTATCTTTAATGAATATGTATACACCACCTACATTACCTTACACACTTCAGTTTGTAGTCTGAAGATGTGGAAGAACGTGCAGCCTGGTACAGCTGTGGTGCTGTCCTCAGCATTGAACCAGGTGTCTCTGACTGTGCAAATATCTGCATATTCCAAGGTGGGAAAACCTTTCATAGTGAGTGTAGTTTTATGTTCGCATTCCTAGTGTGTAGCAGCATAACTGTGATGTTGTTTGAAGATGGCATTTCCTCATTGGAAAGTTTTGCCTTCAGATACCACCTATAAGATGCACTATGGGGATGTCAACAGCCTTGGCCAGTATTCAAAATCTCAGGCATGACATATGAAGACCATCTCTAGCAAAGCATTGAGGTTTGTTGAGCAAGTCATCCCAGACTGACATGTAGCGGATCACATTACAATGACACTGAATGCTAAGGCAATTAGTGAATTCAATCATTTTCCATGTGTATTTAGCCATCATTCTAGGGAAAGGTTAAATGCAGCTGAAGGCTATAAGCATAACCACTATAGATACAGAGTCTGTAAGCTCAGTCATACAGTCCAGTGAGGTATGTCTCAAATTGTACACACCAAGAGGAAATATGATGTAGTCATAATGTTACCTGATGTTGACAGAATTGTGTGCATGTGTGATATGGCGTATCTTGGCACCTCACAGACAGCTGACTGTGACCTTTCCCTTATGTAGCCTAGTGAAAGGGACATCAATGTACTGCATGATGTAATCACCTATGACTAATAGGTTTGACTTTGTGTTTTGCCTCAGGTGTTTGACCAGTGAGACAGTGGTTCATAGGTTCATAGGTTGATACTAGGCTATCTGCCCTAGGGCATTTATAAGCCTAGCCAGAGTGTGTTTTGCTTTCGCCACCCTTTTAGATTAGTTGACTGTGCCTCTGTATAGTGGGTCACAGAAGGTAGCCCTTTTAAGGTTAGTTTACTGTACCTCTGTCAAACAGGGACACAGAAGAGACCCCAGGGGTAAACTTACGATCTCCCATCCACTCGTCAAGATTTCTCTTGAAGAGAGTCAGTGAGGGGCTCTGCCTAACATGGATTGGGATTTTGTTCCAGAGTGAGGGGAGCCTCTGAGATAAGAAACTGTCCCTCCAGCATGTCCTATTTATTTCTGTGCTGATGTTCAAGTCCCTGGATCATGTAGCTCTAAGGGATTTGGATTTCCTGAGGTGAAGCATGTCCATTAATTCTAGGTTGGACATGGCTTTATACGTCAGACAGAGATCGCCTCTGAGTAGGCGGTACACAACTGAGTAGAGCTGGAGTTTCTTTAGCCGAGCTGCATAGGGCATCGATTTGAGTCCCTTGATCCTCTTGGTGAGATACTTTTGGGGTCTTTTCAGTTGCTGCAGGTGTTGGGTAAGGTACATCCCAAATGGGGCATTGTACTCAATTATGGGCCTGATAAGTGATGAGTAGAGGGACACAATGACCTCTCTTGATCTAGATATGAACCCTTTTGTGATAAGGTGGGCTATATAGAAGGTCTTTCTAACCACTTTGGCAACATGATTGTCAAAGGAGAGATTGCTATCTACTTGGGTCCCCAAGTCCCTAATTACTTTTTCCGTACTTAATGGATTACCATCCATGTGGTAATTTGTGGGCACTTTGTTTTTCCCAAAGGGGATGACTATGAACTTTTTGGCATTTAGTTTTAGGCCATGGCTCTGGCACTAGTTATCCATCTCTGTGAGACCCTTTTGGAGGATGCTTGTGTCAGTTGGAGAGTCGATTACGGCACCCAGTTTGCAATCATCTGCGAACTTGGTCAGCCATAGTCCACCTGTGTTAGTCTGTACCTTGGAGAAATATATACCGAACAAGAGAGGTCCCAGGACTGAGCCTTGTGGGATGCCACTTGTAACTGGTTTAGAGTCTAACATGGCACCTGCTATTCTGACCATGTGGGTTCTATCCTTGAGCCAGTTTGCAACCCATCTTGTGACATAGGGGTTGATATTTAAGCTGGTGAGCTTATTTATGATGCCCGAGTGGGGTATTGTGTCGAAGGCTTTTGCGAGGTCCAGGTAGGCTGTGTGGACTACCTTCCCTTCATCTATGGCTTTGGTAACTGTTTCAAAGAAGTCGGCCAGGTTCAAGAGGCAAGATCTGCCCTTAACAAAGCCAAATTGGGTAGGATCCAGTGTCTGGAGGTTTCCAATGTCTTTGTTTATGATTTCCATGATGATACACTCCATAGCTTTGCAGACCAGGCTAGTCAGGCTTATAGGGTGATAGTTTCCAGGGTCTGTTGTGGCACCACCTTTGTGGAGTGGGACCACTGTTGCTGTACGCCACTCCTTGGGTACATATCCTGTAGTAAGGCTGAGACTGAACAGTGACTTTATATGAGGGTTTAGTTCTTCTTGGAGCTCGTGTATGATGCAGCCCGGGACACTGTCTGGTCCCATTGATGCTGTGTTTTTTGCTTTGGAGAGGGCAGCTCTCACCTGTGCATCTGTGATCTCAGGAAGGCTACACTCTGTTGGGATAGACATTTGCTCTTTTGGGGGGTAAGGGGGGGGGGGATGTTTGCACTGAACCTTTCTGCCAGGATGTTGGCAATTTCTGTGGGTGCAGTGTATTTTTTGTCATTTTGCACTAACTCAGAGCATATCTGGGAGTTGCCTCCCAGGTTTCTGACATAACTAAAGAAGGCCTTGTGATTATCTTTAGTGTCTTGTGCAATTTTTCTTTTGAAGCTGGCCTTAGATGATTTTATGAGGGATTGTAGTTTCTTGCTAGTACTGATCAGAGACGCCTTCCCTTTTTGGCATTTTGCTCTATCATGTAGTAGCTTTCTCCTTCTGTTGTAGAGCTTATTTATGGCCGGGGTCCACCAGACAGGTCTCCTGCCTTTGGAGGAGTGAGTCTTGGTTTTATTTGGGATAGCATGTTCCATGCATTCCTGTAGGTGTCCATAGAATGCTTTTGTAAAGGATTCTGCATTTTGGGCCGTATTTTCCACTGGCCCGGGGGCTTTGAAGGATTCCACCTTGGCTTTGAAAAGTGTGAAGTTTGCTTTTGAGAAGTTCTTCACCGTGGATTCCTTAGCTAGGGGTGGGGACGGAATATGGATGTCCAGTGAGATTTGTTTATGGTCTGATCTTACCAATGAGGGGTATACCTCTGGTGTGGAACATAGAGACCCCATGTTGGTGATGACCAGATCCAATATGTTTTCCCCTCTTGTGGGAGTGGTGACCAGTTGTTCCATAGCATTTGAGTTTATAAATTCTAGGAACCATTGGGCGAGAGTGTTTGGGCTTGAGTAGTTTTCCCAATCAATGTTTGTGTAGTTGAAGTTACCCAATATAATGGTGTTTGGAGAGACCTTCATATTCTCCAGTGTTCTCAGGAAAGCCGAGTGAGGTTCCTGTGTTTGGGAGGGTGGTCTGTAGCAGGCTACAAACTGAAAAGCAGTTTTGCCCACTGTTAGTTGCACATGGATGGTCCCCGATGCTTCGTACAGTGCCACTAACCTGGAGGTGTGGGTATCTTTGATAAATATGGATACTCCCCCTCCTTTTGTGGTTCGTCTGAGTTTTGGGGCCGGAAAGCATGGTATGAAGTATAACCTGTTAGTGCTGGGGTCCTCTCAGGAGCCTTGAACCAGGTTTGTGTTACTGCACAGATATCGATATTCTCCATACTGAGGAGAGTCTCAAGTGTGTGCATCTTGAGGTTTAGACTTCTGGCATTGAGCAGCATTACCCTTAGTTTTTTTTTTCTTTGTGTTGTCTATGGAGGAGGGTTTGTCTTTTGAGCTTTGCCTAAAAAAGGCACTATGGGGGAGGCAGGAGCCTTTGCCAGTATTCAAAAACCCAGGGGTGACAGGTGCAAGCTGTCCCTAGCGAAGCAACGTGGCTTGTCGAGCATGTCATCCCAGGCTGACAGACACTGGATCCCCTTTGAATGACACCAATACTTTAGCCAATTGTAAAAATTGATCATTTTGTCTTTATACTGTGGCATCATTCTTGGTGAGGGTAAGATGCTACTCAAGGTCAGAGTCATACCGGCCTGGGCTACATGATCAAAGAGCTCCTCTACGTCTTTTTTCATGTAGTCCAGGGAGGTACGTCTCAGGTCATTCACACCAGCATGGACAATGACGGAGTCATATTTGTACTTGCTTTGGAGTGACCTGAGTGCTTGTGTTATGTGGCGGATCCTGGCACCTGACAGGCAGCTTACAGTGACCTTCTCCTTGTTCAGCCTAGTGAGTGGGACGTCAGTGTGTCTGACAATAGAATCACCTATTACAAGTGTATTAGGTGTGTTGTTTAGCCTTAAGGGCTGTGACTGTGTGGCACACTGACTTTGTGAGCTATGTGCTACGTGGGTATTGTTTTGTGGTAGGGGTTGCTTGGATGTCTGCTTTGGAGGTCTCTGCTGCTTAGGCAGATTTTTATTTAGAGCCTCCGAGTATGTTTTTGGGTGTTTATGTGTTTGGTTTGCTGATGCGATAGGTCTATGTGAGATTGAATTTGTGGTGTGTGTGGTTACCTTCTCCTCCTGACAGGCTTTGCCAGTACTGGGTTGAGAGAGCTTAGCCTCCAGTTTGGCTATATAGTTGCATCTCTCACATATATTTGAGCTTGTTGGGAGGAGGAGAGGGTGGTCTGTATACATAAGACAGTTGTAACATTGCCTCAAGATTCACAGATTCACCAGCTGGACTGGAGAGTAAACTCAAAACTGACCTTTGGACATGCCTGAATAATATAGGGAACTACTTATTGACTGATCAGAAAGAACCAATAGGGAGCAAGTGGTTAAAAGGAGTATAAGAGGATGTAGTGCTTAAGTTTATTTGTGTTTACCTATGAGATAAATTATACGAGCTAGTGCAGGGCTTTAGAATGAAAATAGAGGGCTTATTTTGAGATTTAGAGCAGTTCTAAGGGAAAAAAGTGAAGAGCAGACTTTGTGGAGCCGGGAATAGTTTAAACCTGTTTAAGCAGTGCTGCCCAATGCTGCTCTGTGTATGTATGTGTATTATGTTCTGCAGAGGTATAATTATGTGTTGTGAGCTTGCATTTGGGTTTCTGAGGTGTCTGTTGTTTGCGTATGTGTTTGGTAAGGAGCTCCACACATGCAGTTATGTGTGATATGGGTGTAGGTGGAATAGGAGGTGAGGTGTGCATGTTAGCAAACTGCTCATTGTCATATGTATTGACTTGTGTGTGTTTGACAGTATGGAATCAAGATTTTTAATATAGTCACATCTCTCACACATTGTGTTTGTGTGGCATAGGAGTAGAGGGGTGGGGATACTTTCCACATCTCGTCATTGATAATGCCATTAGCAATAGTCTTGCTTGTGTGTACATCACAACAGTACATCATTAGGCAGTGGACTGACAGATGCTGAAATGTAACATGTTATCACCTTTAGGTAGTTCGCCTAAAGTAAAACAGCACCTGACAGTGGTCATAACACAGTTGAGTGACTACAATGCTTTGTCATGCATGTGGCTCTTGCATTAACCATAATCCTGTTATTAGGCATGGTCGCAATAGCATACCTACAAATGTGGCAATGCATAACTCCAGCAAAGTTCAAGTCATACTGCTACACCCTTGGGACTGACAGTCTCAAGCACACTGTCTGTATGTACTCCTTGCAGCGAAGATATGGATGTCTATGCATGCACAGAGAACTTATTCAACTTTGCAGTCATCACTTTGGCCTTGCAAGTCTACAGTGCATGTCAAACAACCAGACAGCAAACTGGATGTTGGTTGACATGATGTGAGAACACAGACAAGTGTTCTGGTAGCATAAATGTACAGTATGACATACCAAGGACATGTGGGGCCAAAAGTGGCCATTTCTCTGCACTAGGCCTCAGATCCATGTCATGCAGATGTCCACCATTAAGGTGTTGAAGGTCAGGCTGTATGAATTGCTGTGAAATTGTCACCTAACATGGATCGCTGCTGCTGTGGTGCTTGTTTGAGCAACCTTGGACATCAAGGTCACCTGACATTAAACATTATATTGTGACACTGCAGCTGTGCTCCTAATCACTATCTGGTCAGTATGCTAGTGAAATCCTAATGATCCTGGAACATAAGGCATAATACATGCAAAACTCAAATGACTGCTCTGGTTGCTAAAACTCAAATGATTGCTCTGGTTGCTAATCAAGGCATCTACTTGGGAATGGGTATGTCAAGCCTACAGATCCTTGCATTACATGGGACAGTTATGTGGATGAACAAACAGGTTGTGCTCTGCTTCTCATCTTGAGCTTGGTACTAATGTTTTGTTTCTGGTGACAGAAAAAGTATAGGAGCATGGTATCCCAGGAGAGAGTGGCTGTGGTGAGACCAGCGGTAGTAGAATCCAGGCACCAGTAATTCATGGGGACTCCCCTCTTTTAAGCATTCTTCACTAGGTAATTGTGTCATTTCAGTACGCACTGCTCGATTAGTGTCCAACTGCAGAATAACTGTGTAAACCCTCCCACCTTACCTTCACAAGGTGTACATATTGCTTTCCTTCCATTGTTTGCCTGTGCTCTGTACAGAAACAGACACATTGGATGACATTTTTTTTGAAACCATGATAGAATTAACTGCAGTACTGAGTTGCACACAGGACAACTAGCATGCAGTGACAAGCACTGTCCCCAGATGTCTCAATAGTCTGATATTTAAAGACATGAAAAGAATGATCATGGAAATGATCAGTAACAAAGTAGTACACTACAGACATTGGACCAAACCCAGTTTGTATTGGTGAAGAGCAAACCAAGCCTACCTTTACTGGTGAACCTCAATGACGGTTAAACTATGCAATAGATGAGGGGAAAATGACTCACTGCACCTACCATGGACAATTCATTTGTACAGAATATTTACAAACTACCAGGTCAGCTGATGGATAGCCAAGTGGCTGACAGTCATTATCCAGGATGAAAGCATTGGGTAGTCCACCATTACAATGAGGCAAGTCACCAGTGGAGTTCCCTCACAAATCATTCCTGGGACTAACTTTTCTAGGCATTCCCTTCTCTGCAGTCAAAGCCACTGTCAGTGGCCTCTGACTGACTACATTTGCAGATGATTGCAAACTAGAAGTGTCAATGGATCCCACATAAAACCAATAGTTATCCAGGATGGGCTGACACACACACATTCAGTTGTTGTCAGTGGCATTGATAAATATTCTGTCTCCTACATGCTTTGGAGGGGGAGACATTTGTTTGTAATTAATGTATGATATCACTGTTATATTTGTGTATTTTTACATTTCAACTTTGTATTCATTTTTTCAGTGGATCTACTTTGTTTTTAATTGCTTTGTATGCAATATTCTGGAGCTTTTCTCCCCGGGCCTCCACTGTAAATGGGCTCTTCTTAGGCCCAGTGGACTTTCCCAGTCAACAAATGCAATAAATAAATATATATACATATATATATATATATATATATATATATATATATATATAAATATATGCCAAGGAATGCACAATAATATCCTTTTGGAAGTCGTCCACCATGGTAAATATCATATTGTCTGCATACCTCCAACAGTTGACCCAGTAGTCAGGGACTTTTGGACACATAAAGTGATCTAGCCTTTGACTTTCATGGGTAGGTTAGATGTGGAGATTCATTCAATGTTGCACAACCTATAGAGAACGGTATGGCATGTAAATCCCAGAATGTCACTGTTGCACTGTATTTGGCACTCATCACACCTGTCACTGAGTTCAATGCCACCTTTGGTATGTAACTACACAGGAATATCTGACAATTGTAATGACCACAGAGGTTCCACAGTAAACCAATACATAGTGTACATAATATGTCCTATGCAGACCGTGTCAAGGCCATAACTGTCTATTCTGTTTCCTACATGCTTTGGAAGGGAGGTGCATGGCTGCCATACAGGGAGGTGTCAGATCCCACTATGTACCTCCTGCATAACCAAAAAAGGACTAGCATGAGAATTACCTGTTCTATATACCTATACATTGACTATGTACAAATAGAACATGCTAGAGAGACAGGTATGTAATCCAGAAACTACACCCTATATGTAACAGACTCCCCACCCATGTGAAGCACACTTAAACTGTAACACACATCATGTGCAAGTTACACAATGGGATGTGGAACAAGGCAATCATAACTGGTTTAGGGCACATCTCTCTAATGGACACAGGGAAACTGTAGATGGTTCATCTCCTATGCCACAGCTTGTAAATGTCTCAGCTACTAAAACCCTACTTATATTTATCAAGGGTATCAGACCTTGCCAGAGATTAGGGATGCATGACTAGGCTGAAAGAAGCCATTGTTCTTATTAACCAATTATATACATATGAACCTACGGAGCCATGCACCTATACTGCTTTACCTTTCTGAAGACATTTTTCTTCTGTGCTGACATTTTATCCTGTGCTCAAACATTGATAGGTTTATTGTAGGTGTGCACCCATGGGTGTGTCCTACACAATCCTGAAACTGAAAGATAAACAGTTCCATGAGACACCTTTCATTGTGTAAGTATACAGCCATTACAGAATCATCCAATGTAATGTACACAAAATAATATAGTTTACTCATTACAAATGGCAGCATACTGTGTCTGTCAGTAATGAGTACAAGTGCCATGTCAAAGGTAACAATGGATGAAACAAATACAAAGCAATTTAGATAGTCACCCTGTGCATCAGGCACAGCTTCCTTTCCCTGCATCGATGAGAAGGATGACAGGGATGTGGCAAAGGTATCATCACTTACACAGGGTGTTGTGAGGGGGTGCAGGAGGCCTAGCCTGACCCAATAGGTTGACAAGCATGTATGTGAGTCAGGAAAGTCAGCAGGCAAGATGGACCATGGAAATGTGGCGTATGTGTCAGTAGATAATCTGATTGTGACAGTGGTGTGTGAGTGTATGCATAAGCACAGTCAAGCTCTGTGTTAGCTCTATAGATCTGTATGTTGGACAGCTTTGAGCCATCCATGGTAGCACTGACAGTTCATCATCTCTGCCCCCAAACATAAGAACTAGTTCTGCTAGTTGTTAGTCTGACACCTAAATGCCCAAGGTCAGAAGCAAGGCTACTACCAGAGGGTGACTGCTGTCTGCTGAGACTGTGTCCTCCATGTAAACACCCAGGACCATGAGCCCATGGCCTGACATGTCTTGGTGTGGACAGCATACTGCCCTCTGGAGTGCTGGATATACTGCCACTATGGGAGTGTGATTGTGCATGGCCACGTAGACTCAGCAGATGTAGTTGCTCACCTTCATCCACGAGTCCAACACTCAACTCCAACCAGATGTTCCATCACAGACAATGTGCATTCCAAGACAGAGAGTGTGCAATCTGTCTCAGACCAAGGTCTTTCCACTGTGTCAGTCAACTGATCCAGGGTATTAACAATGCAGTGGAGACAGTCAAAGATATCAGATTGTGCTGCATTCATAACCCTGAGCATTCATCTGGAGTTCCTTTTGGAACATGCCTGTGCCTCCATGATTGCCTTAAACATAAGCCGAGTGACACATGATGAGACACCTACAGCAGGTGGTGGAGAGACAGCAGGCCTCCTACGAGCACCCCTATTAGTCCACCTGTGTGGAACTTTGCCAGCTCTTTGGCTATGGCCAATATTGACACTCACTACAGCCTTAGTAGTCAGACTTCCCTGTTCAATGTCCTCACCTTCTGATTGTCCAATATCTGTGGCCTCAGGGGACTGGGTATGCATAGGCATACTGGTTGTGTACAGTGATAATGAGGGCAGAAGAGTGATGTAAGCCTCTGTGACAGACTCAGCCCCTGCAGCCCACACCTGTGCCTCATTTAGTCCACCATCACCATCAAAGTCTGAAGAGACACTGATATCAGGTTGTGAAGGGTACAGAGACCGACCCTCCTGGTAACCTGTGATAAAAAGGGAAAAGTAGTACATTAATACTTGCACTACTATACTCTGCAGTACTATGTTGCAGTATATGTTAAGTTGTATACACTGCTGTCACTTTTACAGATTTGTTTAACCCCTTACTCATATAGTAGGACATGAGGACATTATTTTCTAACAAACATCTGTAGTTACTTGCAAATAAAAGCTCTTTAAACTATAATCTCATGAACACAGTTGACACATATGGCAAGCTGTAATGTCTTGACAATACTGTCAAATCTACCAGTGTGGTCACACCTACAAGATATATGTATATATGTATTTATTTATTTATTTATATTTGTTTACCGGGTAATGTCCACTGGACAAAAAGTCCTTTTTCAGTGGAGACCCAGGGAGAAAAGCTCCAATGAACATAGTTATACAGTAGCATAAACTGAGTCAAGTATATAAAGAGATACAGGTATTATATAATAAAACAGAAAAAACAGTAAAAAAACATAGTACATAGGTGGAAAGACAATAGTGAATACCATACAATATAATTGCAAGTCAGTGCATGTGTAGATATGATATAAATATTTAACTTAGTACAATTTTTTTTTTTTTGGTAAAGAGGGACCTACATCATAGGATTTAGAAAGCTATGGCCAAAGTAGTAGAGAAGTGGAGGTGGGAATGTGGGGAAGGTTAGTCTGAAGCAGAGCATGGGCATAGCCAATCTGATATGAAATATTGTTTTAGTTCCTGCTTAAAGTATCTTGTATGGTCAATAGATAGGATTTGTTGAGGGAGTGAGTTCCATACTTTAGCAATCTTGTGGCAGTATAAGGCATCTCCATGAAAGTTAAGTGATTTATTTATTTTAAGTAGGAGTTTGTCTGCTGGTGTAAGAGTGTTAAGGTTTCTATAGAGCTGGACAAGCTTACTTAGGGCTGGGCAGTGCTCAGGTTTATACATCACTGTGTGAGCGATCAATAACTGGTTTAATGTGAGGGCATTTGGGAGTTCTTACCATTCTAGTTGTTTGAGGGCAGTACAATGATGTGTTTTTTGTGGTAGGTTAGTTGCAAATTTGGCTGTCTTGTTGTAGCAGGATTTGAGTTTATTTAGTTCAGTTTTATGGAGGTTTGTGAATATCTGATAACAGTAGAGAAGTGAGGATAATAAGTGGGCTCTTGCAGTAGCCTGTCTAACGTGCTCTGAAAGATAGGGTTTAACTCTATAGAGTGTGCCGAGTTCAATATGGATTTAATAGTTTGCGCTATATGTTTGTCAGTTTTAATCCATTGTCTATGGTAACCTAGATGAGCTTAGTGTGTTCTACTGGTTCTATTTTAATGCCATTGGAAGAGAAAATAGAGAGGATTGGCAATTGGCTAGTGAGGGAGGATTTGAAAAGACCATAAGCTTAGTTTTATTAGGATTTAGTATCAGTTGATGGGTTGCTAGGTATTTTTCAATATTGGTAAGGGCAGTCTGGGTCTAAACTGTGTACATCAGAAAATATCTGTACAGTTGGGAGTCATACAGACAGTACATCAATCCAGCCAGCAGGCCTGGGATGACACTTTCGTGAATACATTGCACTAAATCTACATCTCTAACAAAACGGTGTTGTGCGTACCAGTAGCAGGAGTATGGCCTTGTCAACTCCTGATAGTCCTGGGAAAATTAGAAGGTGAGGTAATGTAAATGGCACAACATATTGCAAATAACAGGGTAATACATTAAAATATCCACATTTACAGTAGGTACTATCTTATTTGGTATGTTTGCCACAATCTGAGCATGACATTCAAAGTGCTGCTAACCTCCTTACTCCACAAAAAACACCTGACACCCACATAAAACTATGTACACCCTGACACACTGAATGCTATAGTATTCCAATGCTGATCCAACTAAGCATACCTGGATGCTCCTCTTGCATGGAAACAGAGGCACCCACATCCACGACGTACTGTATGATGGATGGTTGAGAGTTGCCCTGTGTTCTTATGTTCACCAGGAATTCCTCAGTGGCTGACACTGGTTATTCTGCCACAAACCTTCCACCAGTGACACCATGATCCCTGGTCACATCCGCTGCTCTTCTGAGTGCAGTGTGGATCATATCAGTGGCATGGTGTTGCACCTGCTCATATGTCCTGCTCTGGTAACCAATAGCATTCACATTGGAGACCAAGTCAGCCCACAATGCTGCCCGCTTTTCCCTGTTTGCCCTCCTCCAGGACAGCAGGAGTTGATGGTGTTGATGCAAGGTCTCCAGGATTATGTCATTTTCACCATCTGTAAAAGGGCCCCAGCATCGGAGATACATATTTCCTAAAAGACAACAAAATGGGAACACACGTCAGGATCACATATGTGGGAGTATGGTATGTAGAGATATAGCAATAAAGGATGGCTAGCAGTATTCACTGCTTGATCACACATCTCATATTCACACAGGGTATGGATGCAACTAGAATAGTAGCAATATTCAGCTATTCCTGTTTATGCCATGACAGATACTGATGTATGATCACACACCCAGCACAGGAGTCCATTGTAGTGTAGCCCCTAGGGGTAATTTTCTCCTTAAAAACAACAGTGCCAAGCAAATAGCAGTGTACTATTACAACTGTTATCAGGGGAAATTTCCAGGATACCAGTGTACCTAATTAACAGAAAACTTTCTACCCTTACTTTACTGTAGTTCCTCTGTAGGTGTAACACATCTGGAGATCAAGGCCATGTTATCAGTACAGTTCTAAGAAAGGCTTAATGATGTAATCCCCATTCCCCCTCGGTATATTCAAACATCTGCATCATGTTGAAAACAAAATGGTTACATACCTGATGGAGTACAAAACTCCTCTGCTGAGAGGTACAAATATATAAATGTTGTGCCAACCATACAAAGTAACTCTGATACACAATGGTTCCCCTAGCTAGATGTTTACTGTATTAACATGGTTCTCATTGGCAAGTGATTGTCTCTGAATGATTCTGTGCTTCTGAAATGCTAATTGCAGCCAACACAGCTGATTTGCAGTATAATAAGCCAATCCCATGTAACCACTGAATGAGATGTAAGGCTTGAATGAAGATTACAGCCCCTTTCTCATATGTTGGGGTGGAAATTACTGGGGTAAAGATACTACATCATCACAATGTCTTTAGCAGCTACTTTTTACATACAGATGTGTGTGCTACAGGCTGAAGCTGATGCCACAGACAATAGGCAAAGGCAGACAGGGTGAACACTATGCAGGACAACACCTTTTAAGAGTATGCATGGGATGTGTGGCAGCCTTGTTGTATAGCCAGAGCCAGACTGAGGGAACCCATCCCACTGGAAATTAAATTATGTGTTTAAGGTAAGTAGTATGTTAGCCAGCGGTATCACTAATAGAATAAAAGGCAAAATTCTTGGTGTGACCTAGAAAATAGTAGGGGGTACATTAACCATTATGTCACACAGTTGGACTACTGCCAAGTCATGTGTTATGTTATGGTACTTCCCTGTTACATGTGTGGTGGCAAACCTTGCATCTAACACAACCTTCATATATGTATGTTACTTGTGCAGCTGTGGTTGTCTGTAATATCACTACCAAATCATTGTGGGCTGCAGTCTGATATTACTTGGCCACAATTTCAGTACACACTTTGAAATCCTCTGGGAATTCCGGTTAATGCATGACCTAACATTCTCTGCACTTTCTAGTGTTGTGATAGGAGTAGTTAAGAATGGTCCTATCTGTAGGCCTTTGACTTCTATTATTTAGAAGCAGACATTCAATCTGTACTGCTTTGGGTGGTTAAATAGGTGATAATACAGTCATGCATATTACAGTTTATAATGTTGATGTCCACATTCACATATTTTCTATGATAGATGCAGCTGTAGTTGAACCCTGGACCATTTGTACCAAACATTAATGTTCTCAATGCATTTTGCAAACTGAGCTACAGAGTCACTGTTATAAAAGGTGTATTTGTATATGTTGTAGATATAATTCCACAGTTATCTGCTGTTACATACCTCAGTTATATCTATTATTATGTGTATGGCTTTAGAGTGCTCTATTTGTCTTCCAGAGTCCCAGTTAAAATCCTATTTTTCCATTAATGTTTTAACAAGTGTATTTTTACATGTTGTAGATATAATTGCAGAGTTACCTGTTATTAGATACCTCACTTCTATTGTTATGTGTAAGGCTTTATAGTGATGTATTTCTCTACTAGAGTCCCAATTACAATACTATTTTTATATTAATCTCATAGCTGATTTGCATGGTGCAGTGGGATGCGCAGCATCTTTTAAATGCACTTAATGACAGGAATTTGAGCATTACTATGTTTTGATGAAAACACCTGTGTTATTTAGATGCTGTGTGGGTTGGCGAGTTGATCCACTGTTCTGCAGGTGTGATGGTCCTAGGCTCAAAATAGGGCACAGGTGTGCTTTTTGAACGTGATTAATATTTTTTCAAAAGTATACATCAGCCACATTACGCAAAAAATCTTTAAGGAAAAGAACAATTGGGAGATAGGACAGTTGTGAACTGGAGTGTGAGCAGGGGAAAAATATAGCGAAAGGCTGGTAGGTATGTGCAGAAAGGGTTTAGGAACGAACCATAGCTATCTATTTCTTGAGCAGCAACAACTGTGCACTTTCACAGATTTTGTAGCTGAATTTGGACTGTAGCCCCCAGAGAAGAGTGACGACAACATAAGTGCGTTGTCAAGCCAATTAAATCTAATTAAGTGTGTTCAGTGGATACATGAAAAATAGAGAACTATGTATGGGATGATTTTTTTTTGTGGGACAGGAGCCTATTTTTTTAAGGTGAGAGTGGAATGTTAGGTAAGGGACATAGGTATGCATGGGGGAGATAAGTTGGGAAGGTCAGGATGCTTTTGCAGACATACAAATAGCATACAGGGTTGGTGTATGACACAATAGGGGGTGGGCATCTTGGTTGGGGAGGGTATTGTGGAATCCCAGTCCAATGGATGTCAGACATGGTAGTAGGTTGACTCAAGTCCTTACCCATGGGATTGTCAACACTGTTCCTGTGAAGGCAGTGGTTGATATCGGTGCTTGGGTGAGGCTGCCTCACAAGAATGTCAGCATGCTGTCTGTTTGGTGTAGGCATATACCAACAGTGTGGCACAGCAACCCATGCACCATGCCTGGCAGTTTCTCATGGGAGACTTAATCATCCCCTCCACTTCCACTCCCAGAGTGGGGACCATTCCCAGCCTGTGGGGCAGAAGTACCCAACAGCACAGGTAGTGCAGTGTCAGCAGATGGGGCACCACCAGGCTGTGACCCAGATGTGCTGGGCCCCAGTACCATGACTGAGAGAGCCTAGGTAGGTGGATTGCCTGGAACTGGCCTACCTTGTCATGCTATAGTAAATTAAATATAAACACAAGGTGAAAATAAACATGACCAAATAAATTTTAATATTAACATAACTGAAAATAATAATGATTAATCCAAAGAAATAAAAAGGAATATAATGAGGAACACAACAATAAATAATGTAAATTAAATTATTTTAACAGCGAAGAGATATGAAATTATACACATGGCCAACATAAGTGGTAGTTACAAAAATATATTGATATCAAATCATAATAATAAATTACATTAATAAATCAAAGAAGGGGTGGGGTGAGAGAGAAAAATACTATTCGTAACTTCACAGATAATATTACTACACAGACTACTACTACATACTTCTACATATGTACACTTTCAGTTGTAAGTACAGTGACTGCAACTATTGTATAGATGATGTTGCATATACATAGCTCTCAACCTGTTAGCATGGGACAGTATGGGCCAAGTTCTAACACATGGTGGTACAGAGGCACAACTACAGGTAACATTTTAATATAGTGTACTCATACATTAGTAGCAAGGTGTTCTGATAAAGATTTGCCAATACATTGCATTCCAAGTAATGTCATGTATCTGCTAATCAATGACCAGACATATGGGGCACTAGTCATTACATTCTGAAAAATCATGACATTTGAGAGGTATGTTCATGTACACTAAGTACACTAGACAGATGGTTATTTCTTATTTGGCTGCCATGGGATTATAACCCATAAGTAGTGACTACAGGAAAAATGTGCACTTCAATTGAATATAATGTATTCCCAAAACACAATTTCCATTAAGACTATTATTGCAACTTTTAGTGTGAAATCATACATTTACAGACATGCATAGCTGTGTGTGGTATCACATTGGAAACCAAATGCAGTGACCACATGATTGAGCACTTTATTTGAAAATGGTGATTATCAAATCACCATCTCCTTTTATACTGTAATGCTTAATGTCACATGAAATCTGTCAGTTACACACATGTATGGCTTTGTAGGATGTCTGTTGACCTAACTGTATACCCTGTTCATTTACTGAGTGCTATCTACATCAATTTGGGGGTAAAATTATCTGAACTGAGATTTGACACTTAATCTGGTTACTGCACTACATGCATTTCTGAAATTTGTTGATGCATTATTTCTTAATTAATTTGTAACAGTTAACTGTTGGATTAGAACACACATGCAGTGAATACAGAAATAATGCAAACTTATTTGAAAAGATTAGTTACCAAAACACAATCCTGTTTTAAACTTTATTTATAATGTTCCTTAAAATATGACATTTAGACACATGGATAGCTGCCCAGGACTTCAGTTATTTTGCTTATATACCTTATTCCTTGACTGGGTGGAATATATAGCATTATTTAAGACAAAATGGGCAAAACACAGACTTGAGCCTTACTCTGGGTATTACACTATATTGATTTCAGACATTTGTTGCTGCATTCTTTATTCATTTAACACTTGATTGTTGTCAGATTAGAACATACATGTGGTGAATACAAGAATAATGCACACTTATTTGAAAAGGTTGCTTATCAAAGCACAATTCTGTTTTAAACTTTATTGATAATGTTCCTTAAAATCTGGCATTTAGATACATGGATAGCTGACAGGACTTTGGTTACCTTACCCATATACCTTGCTCCTTGACTGGGTGGAATATACAACATTATTTCATACAAACTGGGCAGAACACAGGCATGTATTGCACTACATTTATTTCAGCCAGCTGATGCTGCATTCTTTATTCATTTACATTTAACAGTTACTGGTGTCAGATTAGATCACACATGCAGTGAATACAAGAATAGTGAACACTTTATTTGAAAATATTACATATAAAAAAAAAATCACCCTTTAAAACTCATTGATTAATGCGGCTTCAAGTCTGGCATGTAGGCCATGTATAGCTGTGCAGGACTTGTAACTCATATACCATCTCCATTTATTGAGTTAAACCTACAGCATATTTCAGACAATGAGCAGACCAGAACAGTAACTCTTAATCTGGGTAGACCCTAACATTAACAAATGTTTGGAAGTTATACTACACAGTATTGCATGTTTACTTGCTTTAACTTGATTTACCATTTCAGGTAGATAGTGACACATTACTAAACATGTTTGATGTCTCAGGTACAGTATGTCATACCTGACTGTTAAGGCTGCAAACTCTGTAAATAATTTATTGTAAAATGACGTTGTGCATTAAGTTATTACTTTGATATTTTATTACTTACCACAACATTCCCTCATCCTGGCCAGGCACCCTGCATGGGACTGGTCATTGCATGCCCTCACTTCTGCAACTGTTGTAAGAGAAGCAAACAATTATGAATACCAGTTTTGCAAAGAATTAGCTTGTATAGCTCTAAAGTATAGCCACACTTACATATTTGTGGGGTTTGCCCAGCCCTAGCTTCTTGGACCCAGGTGTCCAAGGTTCCTCTCTTCCTATGCTTCAGGTCATTGTAGTGATGACGACATTGCTCACTAGTGCAGGGGATACCAGTAGCACTGGTGAGTCCTTTTGCCAACCAATTAAATGCCTCAGACTTATACTCTCAGCCCTAGTAATTGCCCTACAGCAGCCAGGGTTAATAATCCTTAACCAGGAGTCCAACAAAAACTCTGTACTCATGCACACCCCACCACTGTGTCCAAAGGCGCACTACCTCTCCAACAGCATCAGTAATCTTGACAGCCAAGTGAAGACTCCGAGTGCTGTGAAATTTCTACCTATTGGCCTTTATATAGGCTGCATTCCTGCCCTTACATGTCATACTGTAACTTTCAAAAAAGTGCTGCTTCATTCAGCATCATGCAAACTCACACAAACCATTTAAGTAGAGTTTAGCAATGTGGAAATGATGTAGACTGTTGATGTTTAAGCACCGCTTAGCATTGTGCAGCTTTTCTAAGTATAACAACTTTTTAATTTTAAATTAAATGGATGTTTCAGTCACCTGACACATTTTCACAGCAACAAATGTAAAACGTATGACTTCTCAGGCCTCGAACTGGAACCTACTACACTGAAGATCATGACTCAATCTAGCTAGCCACTTAGCAAAGCAAAGTAGTATATCTTTACATGCACTACTAAGATGCCTGTTAGCCTTGAGCAGCTTCACTACACTGATTTGTCTGTTGCTAAGCACAACAAAACTACAGCAATTGAATGCATCCAGTTTCGACTTTTAGATGTTTAGCAGATGTCTACTGTAAGCATAGTTAAATGTTGTTGAGCACTGTGCTGCACTGTGCAAACAGGCAGGGGAAAAAATAAAACTGATTACATCCAGTTTCTATTTTAAGATATATATCAGATGTCTGCTGCATATGTATAAGTGCAGCTCGGTGTTGCTATGCATCACACTGCACCGCGCAAACAGGCAGAAAAAAATTGATTACATCCATTTTCTATTGTTAGATATATACTAGATGTCTGCTGTATATGTATAACTGCATCTCAGCATTGCTAAGCACCACACCATACATTACATACATCACATAAAGCTAAAAACAAAAAGTATTATGCTGTGCTTAACAACTGTCCAGAATTTTTCTGGACAATCCACAATTATGAGACAGCCTCTACACTGTTGTTTGCAGAGATTCCATATCCATGTCACTATGACCATCCTTGGCAGCATGCTATGATTAATATGCATGGTGCTCGGCCGAGGAGGAACAGTGGCCGTGTACATGGATATAGTCTATGTAGGCTCTACACAGAGCCTGCACAGATTTTATTGAATCCTGGGGATATTGTATCATTTTTCTTTTTATATGGCATATTTGCTTGTACTGGAAATTGTCTCTGTACCTGTCTCCACAAAATAATCTTCACATTCTACTTTCTGATTACACCATTTGCTTCTTATTTTTATAACTTTATTTTTTTATCTGTTAGGTTTTTTCTTGGTTTTACATAGTAACATTTCCTTTTCTCTTTATTTATGGAGCCATTCCTATCATCTCTAGGCACTCATTTGTGAAAAGTGTTACTTCTTTTATCCAAATTTTGTTTTTTGCAATTATTATAATGTCATCTGTACATGTTAACTGAACTAGAATTCTTAACCTTTCAGGTGTTATACACCCTGCCTCTGTCATTTTGTAATTTATTTCACATACTATCACATTCATAACTAATGCAAAGGGCATACAACTGATTGGACATTCCTGTGTTACACCACTCTTCTAAGTACCTCTATGCTTACCAGCCATTTACAAGTATTTTTACTTTATTGTTACTATACACTGGCATACGTAATTTCCAAATTTTCCTACTTATATTCTTTTATTACAACCCATAAGATTTCATGTCCAGTTGTGTCAAATGACTTATTAAGGTCTCCTATCATGATGTTTGCTTCTTTTTTCTGTTCATAATTCCATTCACAATTTCTCTAACTACCATTAGTAATTCTTGACAACCTTTCCCCTTTATACTATATTTGCTATCTTCCATAATATTTTCCATTTTAGCTTCAAATGTCTTTTGTATCATTTTCATAAAGATCTTATAACCATTATTATTAAATACTATTGTCTCCATTTTTTATTTTCTTCTATCTTCCTTTTTCCTTATGAATATATAAAACCTTCATTTAACCATTCATTCAAAATCTAAAAAAGTTTTTTTTTTTTTGCCAGTCACTTAAATTGTTATACATTCCATGCCCTATCCCATCGGGCCTGCAGCTGAATCCATATTAACTTATCCTAATACTTTATCTAGTTCATTTAAAAATATCTCCTTTTCCAACTCTTTATTCTCTTTTTCTAACTTTTTTTACTTTCCATGTGTTTTTCACTACCTTCTTTTTTATTAAACATTTCTTGTACATATTGAACTATACTATTCATAATCATATCCTGAGTAATTTCAATTTTGCCTTTTATATTTATTTCTGTCATTACGCTACCATCTTCCTTTACTAATCTGCTTAAGTAACTCAGTACTTTTCTTTTTTCTTGTGAAAATATCTTTGCTGATATAAAAATTCTTGTATTTTTTTCTGAATTTCTTTCATACATTTCTTTTTCTTTGTCCAAGTGCTTTCTATCATTATGTTTTAAACCTTCCAATGCTTTATATGTCTTTTATATTTTTCTTTTTCTACCTTACTCACATCATATCGCCACTGTAAAAATATTTTTTATATTTTTCCTTAAATATCATCCACCATTCAGACCAAGTTTTGTAAAATGTTCTCAGAGTAATATGATCTTTCCATAACTGTATTACTAATCTTGTTGCTTCTTCATTCCATGCTTTTTCATTTATACTTTTTATTAATTTGCCTATTTTATATATTCCTTGTTTTCTTTATCTCTAGCCATATTGCAAGATGATCAGAAAATTCCGTTTCAACTACCTTCCCTTTTCCTATAACTAAACCTTCTGATACTATAAAACAATCTCTTTCAGTTCTATATATACCCCATATGAAACTCCATAAATTTCTGTCCCAAACTTTTAACTTACCACATCTTATAATTTCTAACATTTTTTCTTATATAATTTCCTTTCTTTTTACATATGCTTCTTGAATCACAATTAAAGTCTTGTGTTATTATAATATTCATATTTATCACTAGACAGTCTAAAATCTGATGAAATAAGCTTTTCTTTTCTTTACAATTAGTATACGCATTTAATGCTACAATTCTATATGCTTGTTCTTTCCATTTTAAATCTACAATGGTTAGTCTTTGCATGTTTGCTAAATTACATCCTAATATATTTACTGTATTTCTACAGAATACAGCTATTCCAGAACATCTGTCATTTCCCAAATTCTAGATTATCTTTCTTCCCCATAGTTTGTCTATTTGTATTCTTTCTTCATTTGTTAACAATCTTGTGTCTTCTAATATAATTACATCTACATCACATGTAATAAACCACTCCACAATTCCTGTTCTTCTTACTATATTCTTAATACTGTTGCACTCGAACATTTTGCTTTTTCCTTAGATTCTTGGTTTTATAAGTTTATAGCTAATTACTAGACTAGGTTTCTTAATAGGCCTTTTTAGGCCTAACCAATTTCCTTACCAGTGATGAGAGTGAAACATTGTAGCTTGTGTTTGTGAGTCATACACCCTAACCATTATACCAAGCCCCAATCTTTAGCTGTATATATTCTTTTTCATCCATTTCCTTTCTTTTTTCTTTTGTACTTATCCCTTGAAAATATATTTTCTGTCTTTTACCCTTTTACCAATAGAAGTATTTTTTTCCCATTTTACTACCTCCTAGTTTACCTCTTCTTCATCACTTATTTTAGAACCTTCTTCTATGCACTCTTTATTATTTTTATCTCATCAAATTGTTCTTTTTTTGTTACTACTTCTAACAGTTCTACTCTTTGTTATTTTTCTCCTCTTTTTCTTTCCTTACTCTTATTTTCATTTTTGCAATCCACCCATAAAAGTCCAATTTTGTTACATTTATTACATTTCAATTCACATTTATTTGCATCATGTTCTATTTCCCCACAAATATGACATTTTCCTTTGTCACAGTTACTTATCATCCATTTCTCCACAAAAAACATGTTTTGTCCCCAGTACTTTGCAACACCCATACTCCCCTCTTTCTCTTTGTATTTTCAGCACAATATTACAATCCCAGTTGCCAGTCCATAAACCTATTTTTGTCATAAACGTTTGCAATGTCCAGTACTTCTTTACATAAAGCTTTCAATATGATTTCAAAGTCTCCTTTTCTACTTCTGTTTGAAATTGTACATACATCTTCTTTTTCTTTTCCCTGTTAAATTATTTTATCACATAAAGATTCCATGGGTTACAGTCTCTTTTCATATTCTCCAAGAACATTTTCCATTGATAAACAGTCTCAAATATAATGTCACAAAATGTCTCTTTGTTAATAAAAATAAATGCCATTACCTCATGTGGTTTTACAGCCAAAGGAGCTACTAAATCCTGTCGCACTTCATATCTGTCTACTTCTTTGTCTTCTTTACTTTGAATCCTTACCATATACTTTTGTTTTTCATTTTCTTCATCTTCTTTTTTGCTGCTCCACTTTTGCCTTCATTTACTTTCTCTGCATAGGTTTTCTTTTCCATCTCACCACTGTTCTCCAGTATTGTCTCTGTATTTTCATCTTAATGTCCCAAAGGAAACATCTCCTTAATTTTCTGGCTCACTCTGCACCACCATTTCTTTGAGAAAATCATCCCGCAACCCTCCTGACTGGAGGTTGCAATTATTCATCTGTCATTTGCTGACTCATCTCTATCAAGTAGGTTTCTTTGAAACATTTCCTCAGTATCCAGCACTCATTCTCTGGTCTCGATATTTGCTTTCTCCTTCATTTCTTTCACTACTCCATCATCTCTTTCTCTATCTACCTCCCTGTTTCTCTGGGCTGCCTCTGAGCCTAGAATGGAAGCAGGAAATGCTCCTCCAAAATGGTTACCACTCATGACAATGCTGAGTAGGTGAATTTCCCAATGCCCTGGCCAAATATCCCCTAGTAGTATAAATACCACTTTGGGTTTCTTCTGAAATGAGGACACTGGTATGGTGGGACTAATCTGGTAAATAAAAAACATCTTAATAAATAAATGAAAATTATCTGAGAAGTGTAGGAGAAAAAAACACCATTGTGGCAGCTCATTCATAGATGTATGTGAAAACTATGACAAGCAATAGTAAGGAAACAATGCCTACAATTAGCACATCAGAAAGAAATATGTGCTGAACAGTAATTTGAACAAAAAAAAACCCCAGAAATATTTGAATAAATGAAATATACAAGGGGTAGTTTGTACATTACACAAAATGTTTTGTACTGTAACTTTATGAAATTTGTTTTTTAGTTGACTTAAAGCTGGTTAGATCACTTTTGTTAATCCATATTATTATAAGCAACCACCCTTGTAAAACAATGGGATCACAATACAATTAGGCTTAAGAGGGTTCCTCTATTCAAACTGTTGTGCAACCTCAGTATTGTTATATTTAGAACTGTTTTATTTTGTTAGCAAAAACGCTTTCGGAGGGCACAATGTCTCTCCTTCATCAGACAAACATCAAAAAACACTTCCTGGTAAATTTATATACCATCATTAATTATACAATCAAATTTAATCGTCAACTACTAAAATCCTTTGCTCCCAAAAATCCCAATACATCTATTACATTAGATAACACAACCACACACTCGGGTCTTAACCATCAATGAATAAAGTACAGCAAACCAAAACAAAAACAAAAACTATAAAACGGCTGCTTTTCCACTAAACCAATACCTAAAATTTAAAATTTAAAATGATATTCTGGTAAACATCTCCTAAAAAATCACCTAAAAAGGCCTATGTTGGAAAAGTTAAATAAAGATTATTATTAAAAATATTTATTATTACAAATATATAAGCCAAAGCAATGTTGAATAAGACCAAGGTTCTACCTTTTCATAGATACATATTTCAAAATACAACTGATGAAACATGGTCATTCAAACCAGGATACATATAAGCCCCACTACGGATTTGTTAACAGCCACAAAAAAGCCTCGATTGGGACTAATTTCCTTTGTACATTCAGCATTGACCATTATGAGATCAGGAAGCTGTTAAATAAGAATTGGGCTTTGATAATGGATGACACCAAATTATTTAGTAATTTAGGTGATGCCCCAAAAATTATGTTTAGAAGGGGGCGTAACCTGAAAACTATGCTTGAGATTAAACCCCAATCGGCATGACTAAATGTGGGGCATGCAAGCAATGCAAGTATATATGTACTGAGTCTAGGGTTAAAATAAAGAATTAAGTGTTTAAGATTACAGGGAAATTTAATTGCGAGACCAACAGTGTGGTCTATTTAGCCTTGTGTCAGAAATGCACTGCTTTCTATATAGGTAAGACCGAAAGAAAGTTAAAGCAGCGCATTTATGAACACATTTCGGCAAGATTTAAAAAATGCTCTTGCAAGGCATGTGCGGGATTTTCCTGACCACCATTTAAAATTTACCATCCTTAGAAAAATAACTATGGATATTAGGAATTAGAAATGAATGAATTGAGTTGGCAACTTATATGTATCCTGGTTTGAATGACCATGTTTCTATCAGTTATATTTTGAAATATTTATCTATGTAAAGGTAGAACCTTGGTCTTATTCAACATCGCTTTGGCTTATATATTTGTAATAATAAATATTTTTAATAATAATCTTTATTTAACTTTTCCAACATAGGCTTTTTTAGGTGATTTTTTAGGAGATGGTTACCAGAATATCATTTTAAATTTTAAATTTTAAATTTTAGGTATTGGTTTAGTGGAAAAGCAGCCTTTTTATTGTTTTTGCTTTTGTTTTGGTTTGCTGTACTTTATTCATTGATGGTTAGGATCCGAGTGTGTGGTTGCGTTATCTAATGTAATAGATAATTAAACTTGATTGTATAATTAATGATGGTATATAAATTTACCAGGAAGTGTTTTTTTGATGTTTGTCTGATGAAGGAGAGACACTGTGCCAACAAAATGAAACAGTTACTTTTATCGGAGTTGCGTTCTCAAGCTCATTTTTGTTTTACTAGTTTGTTTGGCATCTTTTTGCTTGGTTTGTGGAGTTTAATTTCATAATTGCTATATTTAGGGAAGGAGAGGTGGGGATAGTGTAGAGGCCAGCCTCACATACAAAAGCACTGTTTTATTTATTTTGCAGTACTTTGGTGATGCAGCATTCACTGTGCTGGGTTTGATGGAAGCGGACTCAAAGTAAATAGTGCTGAGTAATGGCCATATGCTCATTTGTATATCTGTCTATATATTTACATCTATATCTATATATATATGTGTATAAAATGTGCACATAACATTTGTATACATATGTGAGTATACACTTATATACTTAGACACATACAAATAGATGTGCACACATATATATTTGTATGTTCCTATGTATATATCTTTATCTTTTGCATATGAAACTTGGTTTAATTCTAAATAGTTGAAAGCCAGTTTGGTTGAAAGTCCATTTAGTTAAATTTGAATTGGATGAAACATCATACAGTAAAATGCATCAGTGGCCCCATGATCACACAACTGCATTACAAAGAGGAAAGACCACACACAAAAAAACATTGCCAGTACACAATGAGGAACCACAGCATTAAATACAGCTAGCAATAATTATGAGGTAAAACTGATTCCCATCTTTTTAAGCATTTCTGTCTTGTTTTTATAGAACTATGTGTAGCTATGCCATCTCTGAACATGTTTGGCTTTTAAACAAATAGCCATTCATCTATATGACTTTCAATGATTTGGACTCAATCATTTAAGGAGACAACCAAATAGCATTCAACAAAATATCATGGTTCTATATCTGAATACATGTATATAAATAATTGGCTGCATGTTCTGTCCCCAAACTGGTGTGAGTGCAGAAACAGTGAAATTAATGACTTCAGCTGGAGATATTGTCAGCAACAGTGAAATCACTTTGATTAAAAACTTACATAGTGCTCATGAGCTCCTCTGAGAAGGCAGAAACAGGCGTAAATTTTGGGAACAAGCCTATTTCTATATTTGAAGTTACTGCAACAATTGCAAAATTAAGAAATGAAATATCTGCAGGAGTTGATCAAAAATACTGAAGGTGTTGTACATCATTGAGATGTAATGACTAATGTTTCTTTTTAGTGTTTTGTGTAACATGGAGGCAGTACCTCTGGATTAGCAAACTGCATTGATAGTCAACATTTTATTTATTGTTATTTATTTATTTGCTACACTGGTTAAGATTAATGGACACAAGTGTTCTCTTTCAGGTGTAACCTAGGTTCACTGTCTGGTTAAGTAACTTCTTCAGAGTCACACAAATGGACATAGAGCATATTATTCGAAGCCTACAGGATGAAGCTCATTTACAGGTCATAGCTTTAGCTTTTTATGGTACACTGACAGATTTTAACAAAAAGGGATAGGAAGGTACAATCCAGACATAGTCCTATCAAGCTCTTTAACCTCCCTGGAAAAATATGTGTCGGTACTAATTATTTATTTATTTATTGATTGATTGTTATTTACTCGTATTTGTTTACCAGGATAGTCTGACTGGGCATAGCCCCTTTTGAGTGGAGGCCCAGGGAGAAAAGCTACAAGAGTGTAGATAATAATCAATAATACAAATATAAAACATAAGAGTATAAATAGAGAGGTATACAGATCATAGGCATAAATAGCAATTAAACACTTTGAGTGCTGGGATTACACAATAAATTAGCTAATACATTTTAAACTCAACAAGTTAAAAAGTGGTTTTAATTAACTATGAAAAAAGAGTAAACAGTGATTACATATTCTGTGGAAACTTATGGGAAGAAAAAGGAGATAATGTCAGCAAAATGGCAGGATTTGTTTGTTGTAGGAAATGAGTTAGCATGAAGTGGAGGCATATGAGAGAAAAAGGGAGGACAGGAAGGGCAGAAATATGGTAACTGAGTGAGGTGAAGAACAGGATAATGGAGATGACAAGATATGAGGAGAGTAAGGTGGATTCCACAATAGTGAAGGGTAGCAAATGAAATTGTGTGATACAAATGGTGGGAGGTAACAAGGAGGTATTGAGAGGAGAAGACTATATGGAATTAGAAAGAGAAAGAAATGGCAACATGTATGTAGAAAAAGCTAATAAGTGCAATTGAAGGATATGTCTAACTAGAGGTAAATGTACATTGTAGAGCTGAGTTACAGTACAAAAAGTAAAATGCTGACTCTGTCCTAGTTTTGCAATAATGTATTGAGTCTTTGCCCTTGTATGAAGACTGGAGATAGCTATGAAAACCCTCTGCAGTGACTTTTTTGAGTATTGTGACTCTAGGGGAAAACATGGCACTATACCCAAGAATGTTATTTGCAAATTAAATATCTTGATATTAGACAATGGGGATCTCTTGTGCACTGCAGTAGTTAAGTTAGCAGGATGAAATCAGCACCTCTAAATCTATGATGGATCTGTTGCAAAAAATAATACATTCCTCTCTGATGGTGTGATGGGAGTAGTCTTCCCACTGGCTTTCTGGGAAGAGATTCCAGGGAAGAGCATGGTCATACTGGATAAATTAGGATTATGTCACTGATGTCACAGCATGAGCAGAGGACTAGTCACTAGACAAATTACCATGTGAAAAAAATGGATGAATGAAGCTATAAAAATGTGACATTGATGCTACTAAATACTGTCCTTGAATTGTCTGTACAAATTTTCACATAAATGTGCTATTTTATTAAGAAGACTCAACATTAGGAATACCAAAAGTTTTTTGTTGGCACAAGCAATTGCCTATAAGTACAATTCACCCTAAACAAGACTAATTACCACTTCATATCTAGCTATGGAATACCTTATGTGTTCCTTGGTGAGTACGGTAGCTGTCTTAACACATCAAGACCTTTCTCCTGGCAGACTTTATCTATCAATCAATAATTGGCTGACCTACTCTGCCAGTCGTTGGCATGCCCAGTGCTTCCATGACATTATGAATGCTAACTCCTTAACAAATAGTTAACATCCCACTAGAGGCCCAAATATCCTGGATCTAGTCCTCTATAATGTAATCCTCTGCTGAAGGATCCCATTGCTAAAGCTGCTAGCTATGCCTTTGACTTCTACTCCCACTTAAATTGGTATATTGATAAAGAAGCCCCTATCTGCAACAAATATAATGAGACATGTAAAACCAAACCCATGTGCTGGAATATCTGTATATGTAAATTATACAACATGAGAAATAAACTGCTTAATGCTTTTAAGAGGTCTCATTCTACCTACCTTAAGAGCACAACAAAGCAAACTGACAAAGAGCTTAAGTGAGCCATTAGGAAGTTCAAAGTCAAGTGTAAACTTAAATATAGCCACTAAAACCAAATATATCTGCAAATATGTTGTTAGCTATGTCAGAAAGTTAAGACCTAACACCCAGCAGTGTTTGTAGATAGTCCACAATAATGCTTGATTCTCTGGTCCAAAGGAAACAGCTAATATCCTAGCTAACATATTTAGTGCAAATTTTACTCCAGTCACAGTTATAGCTATCTCATCCCACAGGTTTCACAGTCCCAGCCACTCACTTTAATTACTATGGAACAAATTATCTCAGCTCTTTCAAAACTAGGAATACTTCATCCACTACCCCTGATGATATACCAGGTTGCCTGATTATCCATGGCAAACATGGCCTTTCTGAACCCCTACTTAAATTCTTTAATGTAAGCCTGTCCACTACTTATATTCTGGAAGCCTGGAAAAAAGCTATTGTAATCTCATTACACAAGGGTGGCCCAATCACAGAATCTAATACCTATAGACCTATTAGTCTCACTAACCTGATATGTAAAGCTATCAATCACATTATCTCAAACTTCATTCATCTGGACATTGCAAATCTCACAACCCTGGACCTTCATCAATTTGGCTTTATCAAAAGAAGATCTTGCCTCTTTTACCTCATTAATTTTTTTGAAAAAGTAACTGAAGCAGTAGTAATGCAGTGCATACAACATAACTAGACCTGGACAAGGCATTTGATACTATTCCCCATGCAAGCATTATTGATAAACCTGTAAATGTGAATATAAATCCTCATACTGTGCAATGGATAGCTGATTGTCTGACAGAACCCATGTGGTTAAAGTAGCAGGTGCTACGTCTGAAACCTAAATTGTGACCAGTGGTGTGCCACAGGGCTCAGGTTTGGGCCCTCTCCTCTTCTGCATATATTTCTCAGACCTTCAGTCCGGCACTTCTGGACTATGGTTAACTAAGTTTGCAGATTACTGTAAATTGAATAACTGACTCACAATTGCTCCAATGTGGCTTAGACCATGTTAACAACTGGTGCAAAAACAATGGTCTCAAACTAAATATAAAAATGTAACATTTTGTAAACAAAACAGCTTCCCTTACCATATAGGAGGTGCACCCCTCCAGTCAGACACTCTTGTAAGGGATCTGGGTGCTCTTGTTGATAATTCCTTATCATTTGACCATCATGTCTCCACAGTAGTTTAGAAAGCCTTTTATCTGGCCCATCTAATTTCCAAAGGCATCTCCACTAGATCTTAAGAAGTCTTAATTCTCCTTTACTTGTATCTTATCAGACCCATTATTGAATATAATACACCTTTTGGCATGCATTCATCTAAACATATCACACAAAAGAGACCTCAGAGATTTATTACTAAAAAGATCAGTGGTCTCCATAATCTTAGTTATCAGGAGAGACTGGCAGCCCTTTCCTTGTACTCTGTATCTTACATACTTCATGGAGATCTATGTCTAGTCTTTCATGCCATGAAAGATCCAACATATTTGATCTCTTAGTTCTTCACTAAACTAATAGTACATCAAATACTCTGTTAAAAGGAATTAAACCTTCATCAACAGATAATTAAGATACATTGGCATGATAGATTCATATCCCAATGTATCACTCACCTCTGGAACAGACTTCTACTACATGTCAAGCTGAATAGCACCCTTGCCACCTTCAAGGTAAACCTAGATGAGTGGATGGTCAACCTCAGATTCCCTCCTGGTCTTATCTTTTCTTACCCTCTTTGAGGCTGGAGGAAAATTCTGAGTGGGGTATTTTGACTAGGCTTGAAATGAACAACAGACTGCCTACTACTTACCTATGAACCTACCTATGAACCTATGTGAGATGATTGATGTGTGCCACCAATAGTTTGTAAAGATCAGAGTACAGTGATGACTGGGAATTTGTCCTTTTCACTGTGTTGTGTGATCTCAGAGTTGCTATATGTAAGTAACATGGGATATATGGGATGCAGCCCTCCTCATGGGGCTTGCTCTCCACAAAAAGTAGGTTGTATTTGTTTGTGTTTTTTATTTTAGATATTTTGAGTTTCAATCTTTTTATTTTCAGATCTTTACTTTCAGATTTTCAATGTTCAGTTATTTGTATGACACTCATTTTATCATAGTACCCCACAAAGTGTTAGTGCAGGGTACAACTGCATTCTAGGCAGACTCCAAATTCTCTCAGCACCTCTAGTGTCATGCAATAAAAAATATTTTTAAAAGTCAAGCTTCTCTTTCATTAAGTGTATTCTTGTCGCATGATAAGTTCCTTGCCTATAGCTTGCCAACTAGTTTCAGATTATTTCCAGTACAATATTTGAAGCTATGGCTCAGACAAATCAGGTGATTTTACACTACAGTCATAGTTTCCCTGAATGCAAATAATGGGATGAGTTGTACCATGTTATGACTTTTCATATTTTATGGCCTTTTCTACACATTTGCATGTTAAGAAAATTACGTTTTGGTTGTCACTTGCTTTAATGACTTCTCTAAGCCTTGGCTACTGTTTGTAGTTCATGGTGAAGAACACGGTAGTAAAAGTTTAACATCAGTAGTTTTTTCATAGGAATCTGAGGTCATTATCTAAAAATGTCTTCATCCTTTTGCTCCCACTGTAGGTCACAAAATAAAAAATGCAAAAATGAGTGAAGCTTAAAATCTAATTTAGAATAAATGTCAGATTAGATGGAGGAAGAAAAACAGAGATGGTTTCCTATAATAAAGGGTACAGGGTAGATTCTTTCCATCTCCATTTGCCTACTGTGTGACTGATTCAGAGTTGCCTATTAAAAGGAACAGCTGCATCTGTTGGGCTTATCCAGTTAATCAATGCATTAAAATAAACAAATACAAAGATGCAGTTTTTTTCATAGCAAGGCACATAATTTATGTGACAGCTGTTCATTCTATGCCTTTATGTACATGTATGAATTGTAAATAACAGCAGAAAGGGAGCTCAGTCAGCTGCTGCTGCAACAAAATATCCGTTTCTGATTTTAAGCTTTTTAAGTGCATTACCCTGGTATGATTTTTATAAAGTCTGAAACAGAAGTTTGAATGTGTTTACAGCTTCTGCATGGCTGAAAATACTGAAAATCTTTAATTGACACATATTTTGAAATATTATTCAACTTTTGAAATATTCTTGTGTCATTTCACAGTATTATTCAAATGAAATATTTGTAAAGGGAAATTGTTTTACCGGGTAAGAGAGACATAGTCAAATCATGTGTCTAGATGCAGTCTGACAGAGCACTGCAGTTATGAAACTGCTCTCGTTACATCACAATTAAGAGTTCCTGTAGAGCAGTCACATCACTAGGTCTACAGTTCAATTCCAAAAACTTGCACAATTGCCTGCATGTGATACTCAAATCACACTAAGGTGCCCGAAAGAGGTATGAAAGTGAGTGAGAGAAAGAGAAACAGAAACAGATGTGATACTCAAATCACACTAAGATGCCCGAAAGAAGGATGAAAGTGAGTGAGAGAAAGAGAGACAGAAACAGATGGGAGGGGTGAAAAAAATGTCAGTTTTATTTGGTATCAATCTATTTAGACTACAATGGCTGTTTTAACATTTGTTCATTCTTATTTCCACCCCTTAACCTTTGAACTACATTACCTCTATAAGATGCATCATTATCTATTCCAGTTTAAACTAAAGTAAGTCCATTTAAAAATGCTTTGCACAAATATTTCTTTCCAGTGTCTGACAGTTGTCCTCTAAGCCAAAAATGAGTCCTTCATAATTTACCCTTTTTCATTATAGACACCATAGTGATTAACTTATCGAAACTACTGAATTTATACATCTATACCCTGTTTCTTCATCTACGTTATTGCCAGTAACATGCAACATTTTCTCATACAGCATAACCCTCTTCCATTTAATAATTTTATTATAGTCCTTTATTATTTACCTGTCATGTCCTCATAGTGCCATGGCACAAATGCAATGACTGTCATTTATAATCGTTCTTTATGTAATTGGTACAGTTGCAGAATAATTTGCTTATTTCACTGTGAACTTCTAATTAAATTTGGCTTCCTATCATCCTTAATTCTAGTATTAGAGAAGTATTGAGGAATACATCTTTCCCCTAAAAATGCCTTGTGCCCTATTCCTAAAAATTCTCTTATGCATAGATATTCCATACCATTTTCTCATTGAGTTTTGTGACCTATGTCTTTCATGGATGTGTAATACAATGGATTTTTCCTTTTGGTGAATCCATTCTGAATTCTACAATAATTTCCACCACTGCACATAATTTTGCTATGTGACAATATTTTTTAGAATTAAACATAACAAAATATTCAGTGAAAGTGGATTGATTCCTTATTAGAAATGTGAATCCATATTTTCAACTTCCAAACCTATGTCAAATAAGGTATGATAGGGAAAGAAATAGAGTGAATATTAAAACCTACTCCAATGGCCTTAAAGCATTTTGGCAAATATTTTCCCTCCTGCAACCGTGGTCTGCTTGCAGACTTATTTATCTAGAGACACCTGTGAAGGTTTATGTGGGGAAGGGATGCAGGCTGTTAAAAATTAATGAATACTTTGCGCAGATTAGGCAGGTTTAGAGTGGGCTAGGAAAAGTGAAATTATTAATGAGGTGGAAGGAGTAGGCAGGAAATTAAGTAAGGATGGGGGTTCTTAGGTTTATATTGCCAGGGTGAGAGTAGCTGGATCTTTTTTGGTGTGGTTTTAGTGCAAGGTAGCAGCACCCACATCCAAGCAACCAGGAGTTTTGTGTAGGCCTGGTAGTAGGTAGCCAATGTCAAGGTTAGGAATGTTTTTCACAGATTATGTTTGAATGGTAAGGTAATGAGTGTGTAATTATCATTATTATTTATTTATTATTTACAAATTTGCCTTTTCACAAAGGCAATACTGTAGGCTCTAAAGTGAAAGATTAGTATGCCTAAATCTTTTTTGGAGACGAACTGACCCTAACTGTGGTTTTAAATTGTTAGTAACAGCAATATTGAGGGTAGAAAGCAGAGGCTACAGGTTGAACTTGTCATTTTGGTGCTGAGTTGAGGAAGTATGAAGTGGGCTAGAGGTAGTCATGGGTCTATGGTATGGCAGGGTGGTGTTTTGATAGCATGAGTTGTTGTCAGATGGGAGCCTGTTTTCAGGCAGCTACTTTGTGGGTGAGAGAGTGCTGGTGGCAGGAGTAGCTAATTTGTGGTGTATTGCTGCATTTGTTTTGCTTGCACATTTTTCTGGCTTGGTGGATGAGTTGCAGCCCACTTGTGGCAGTTGATAGGTATGCTAATTCAGCTGATCTTTTGTAGTTCTGGTAGGTAGGTTAATGTTACAAGTGGAGCACATATTTTGATGCGTTGTGTTTTGTCCATTTCCAAACAGTACCTGACTGTTATCAGTTAGCAGGAAGCTTCAGTTTTGTTAGCAAGAGAGGTAAATTGTCAGGTTGCTGTTATATGCTCATGAGGAATTTCGTGACCCAGGCTGCAGGTGTTTCCCACTCACCTGCTGTGGTAAGGGTCGATGAGTTTTTGTTGTGCTGTATGAGTGAAGGTTGGATTCTCTGTTGGACTGCATGGTTCAGTTTCATGGAACTCTGAGTTGCTGAATTTGCATGCTCTGTGCTGGCAGTAGTATGTGAATTCCATGACAATGGGTGCATAATTATAGCTGGCTTGGATTGTTAACAGATCAAGGAGACTGTTTCTAGTAGTAGCAAGTCTGTGAGAGGAATTTTGCTGGCTGTGAGTATGATGAATAGCAAAAAGACAAGAGTTGGGACCACAGCCAAGGTAAGGGTTTGGGTTGACATAACATTTAGCTGGGTACCATACAGTCATAAGGTATAGGGCTTGATTCTCAACTTAAGTCAGTGTTTGGTTATTAGTTAGGTACAATTGTCTGCAGGCTGATTGCCTAATACTTACTTTTGACATTCTTAATATACTGTTTTATCTTATTAGGAGGAGGAAAGAAAGTAAAAAGGAAAGAAAGAAAAAAGAAAGAAAGAAGGAAAGAAAGAAAGAAAACAGTTGCAGCACTGGAAGCTGCAATTTTGGGGAAGGAATGTTTTATGGGTGAGTGCTATGAGAGAGGCATGTGTGGTTTTGGGAATTTTCATAATGGACAAGTTTCGTTGTTCAGGCACATGCTGCACAGTCGTTTATGGGGAACAGTTACCTAAGTGGTGTTAAACTGGAACAAGAGTGGCATGTGTTTAGCTTCATACTATTGGAAGGGAGAGCTAGTAAAGGACAGTTGGCTGTGGTAGGGTTATAATTGGGAAAAGGCTTACAGGGGGCTGTGAACAAAGGAATTTGGCAGGCAGATGGAAGAAAAAAATGAGAGGAGGATAGTTATATACCATTTGATATTATCTTATTTTGTCAGGGATGCAGCTAATAGAACTAACAGTTTAGAGTATCCCGGAGTAATTTGAAAGGCTCTTGGGCCTTGGATGGTTTTCAAAGAGGGGTAGCTTTTTGCAAAAGGGATAAGGGGCTTTAGACATTTGAAAATGATAAGGGTAGTCATGTTGTTTGCATTTTACAGAGAGTGAAGATGCAATCACTGAAGGAGCAGTGGGATCATCTAGTGTTGCAGGCAGAGGAGTTGCTTAGAGATACAGAGGTTCCAGCACAGGCAAAGGAAGCACCAACAGTGGAGCAGCAGATGACAATCAAGAGAAAAAATAAGGGGCTAGAGGACCAGATTGATATCAGTGGTGGGAAAAAAATCATGCAAGACGACCAGAGCAGCTAAGGGAAGGGTTAGTAGAGCTGTGATGGTGGTGCCCCCATCATCTGCAGGTAATTGTGTAAGTGATGAGGACATCAGGGAGTTAACAATGGATGTGTCTTGGGTAGAAATGTGGCATAGTTATGGTGAGTTCTAGATGAATCTAAGCATTTTAGGGTACAGAAGATATTGAGGTCTGAGGAGCAGGTACACAAGCTGAGGAATCAGTTGGGTGCTGCAGATATGGCCTGCAGAGCAGGCGATGGGTTTGTGAAACCAACAAATCAGCAAGTGGTTTATGAGGCAAGGCAGATTAAGGGGAAAAGTGAGTTAGATTTTAGGGTGCAACCAAGAGATTGGATAGCATCCTAGACTTTTGGAAAAAGGGTCTTGGGTATTTATTACCTTTCATATTGCTACATTGGTAAAGCAGAAAAGAATAAAGGGCAAGAATGTTGATTTGTTTGAATTGATTGATGTTGTTGCTGTGCAGAGGCTGGTAGATTCATATGTCAGAGACATTTGGAATGAAAGATTTAGTGACTGTGTTGGCCAGTTTGGGAAGGAGAAGACCAGGCAAGTTTAGTGCAAGAACATGGGAGAATTAGATTTTGGCCTCTAATTATTATATGGCATTGGTTTTGGAGAAAGACACTTCTCAGGCTTTGCCTCTCTTGGGGTATTTTCTTACTAACTGGGAGGTGCAGAGTCTATGTGTGGGTAATGCTTGGTTATGGTATGACCATCATTTTCACAAACAAAAGGTAGTCAACAAATCATTGCACTCAGAGGTGAGGCATGCAGATATTTGATTAATGGTAATGTTGGACAATGCAGGAGGGCAAGACAGACAAATGAGAAATTCATTTGAAAGTGTTGCACATTGCTTACCATCGCACAAACATGGTGCTTGAGAGTGTGTACTGCTGGGCATTGTGTTTGTGCAATGGCCAACAGTCTTTATTGAATACATCCGGTTTATGTTTGTGGCTGTCTGGTTTCTGTCTGCTACCAGAGTGGGCCATTTGACCAGTTTGTGCACTGTTGCTCTACAATCTATGTGAAAACCAGATGAGCATGGAAAAAAAATGTTTGTGCTAAGCAGTGCATCACACAAACAGTGGCCCTTGAAATGAGGAAAATCAATCTCTATGACATACACATTAGAAAATGTTAGTACAGATGAGAAAACAGGATCCATCTTTGCCACACAAACAGCTTTGCATCAAAGAAATGAAGTAATTCCTTACAAAACCAACTGCAACTGAAGGTACAGTGATATCAAGGGATAAACTGTTATTTATACATTTATTATATTTAATATATTTGTACATAGTGTACTTAATGATCACACAACCTGTTAGAATTGTTTCTTGCAAATATGTAGCTCTGTCTTACCTTTCTGTGTTTCTTGGTCATTTAACAGTTATCTGAACAGTACTCAGAGACATGCAGTGTGTAAGGCAGTCCATATCATTTACCTTAAAATTTGTGAGGATATTAACTTGAAATGCTATGATACACAGTTGACTGCAGGATACACACTTGTTCTGGCTAGACACACACACACACACACACACACACACACACACACACACACACACACACACACACACACAGTTGGCTGCAGTGAGAACAGAACCCCTCCCTATCTAAATGCACAGACTACAGAAGTCAGTATTTTAGGGAAGCACCATGGTACAAGTCTGACTTTTACATGGCTGCATGTGAACTTATAGTCGGTGACATCAGCAGCCCATGTGGGGGACAACAGATTGGGAGGCCTGCTTAGGCAGGCCAGTAGCTTAACAGCACTAGGGTGTGTAGAAGCCTAGCTTTGTAAAGACACAAGTACCCTTATTGGCCATAGTTGGATGTTTGAGTTTAGCAGAAAAAGGTTGTCAGCACCACTGACCGGCCCTGTCGATGAGGGAGCACACAACATTATATATTACACTTTGTAGTGTGGTTGATACAGTGTGTAAAAAATACTGAGACCCTGGGGTTGTTCTGCTTAGCATGGGGGGCAACACCTGTATTTACAGTGAATATATGACAAATACTTAGAATATGCCCTCATTTTGCAATGTTTCCACATGTACTTTTATGTCATACAAAGGAAATGGGCAATAAACACCAATAAAAAAGCATGTTATATAAAGTTCCATAGCACAGTGAGTAGTGGATATGCACAATGATTAACAAAATGTACATGCATGCCAGTTACACCTGTTTGCACATAGGTAAGCAATGCACAAATGTGAGCCACACTGCTAACTTCTGAAAAGCAAAATACAACAGTGGCAAGTAATTGCTTCTATAGGCAGTTGTGCAAGTGTTTTCACAAAAGTTAAAACCATTCCCGTCCAGATAGCAGGAATACATTTACAGGACTATAGTACACAGTATACCAGCAGTCAATTATTGGATGATAAATGTAATAATACATAGATTACTCCATCAGTAAAAGTAATACTATATGGGACATGCTGTATTCGAACCCAGCACATCATGTATGGCAGTCCTACACTTACACCTGTTGCTAGAAATATGTTGAGGAAATACATTTCTATATTGCACTTCATTGTTGTAAACTGCAATGCAATATCACAACAGTAAAACAAAGGTTGCACACCCTGTACTGGAACCAAGTACCATCTGCACTCCAGGCCAATTTTTCATGATGGCCAAGGGCATTCATTGAATGTATCAAGTTTCTATTTTAGGCTGTCTGCTTTGTAGGTGGTCCACAGTGCTTTGCACAAACCAGATAAACACAGCCAATTCCCTGCTTCCACTGTTTGCACTATGCAGTGCATCATGCAAAAAGTGCAATTAAAAACAGGATGAATAAGACATAGAAAACTTAGTAATGGACACATATAAGTAAAATAAGTGACTGCTTTCACATGTTAAGTTACTTTTGATACAAAACCACTATTTACTTGATTACTGCATCAAGCTAAGAAATACAAGAAGATGGCATAATATCATTAAGGAATGCATTATAGGTTAAAGACTAACCTTGCAAATGCAGCAGTTGACACAATTTTATTTCAGGGATAAAATCTCATTGTCTCTACTCCCATGGTATTGAAGAATTCAGGAAAAAACAGAATGAAGGCTATGTGGATGTTTTATAGCGTGTTGAATAGTTCCACCATACTGAAAATCACATGATTTGCTGTAATTAGCACCTATGAAAAACATCTGCTGCTTTACTGAATATAACTATGTTAGGCCTCATTAGTGTGTGATGCATACCTACACACTGCTACATGCACCAACCCTTAAATAAGGTAAACAGAAGTAATCTTGTTATTACTTTTCTCTGTTCCTGTGCTATCGCAGACACATACAGCCCAAAATGTGAAGGAAAGGTTGCAGACCCTGTACTAGAACCCAGGACGTTCTATACTCTAGCTTTACACATACATGTGCTGCCACAGGAATAGTTATGTGACAAGCACCAATGAAACCTCCTATTCATTCCTCCATTTCCCATAGTTACTCTAAGTGCTGCATCATGCAAACAATGACAAAAATTAAAAAAGAAATTTCAACTTAAAGCAAACAGAGATTATACAGTTTAACAAACATTAAAGAAGTTGCTACAGAATGTGTGAATCGTGCACTGCTTAAATGCACTTTTACATTTCACAGACTTACATGTACACCTCTGTGTAACCTGACACCCACCCCCTGATGTCATCATTCACTTTCACTATTGTCATCCATTGAACACCAACACTGTGGAAGTGCCTACATGAAGAGAACATCCCTACACAGTTACAATTATTTGGGATTCAGCAGTTCTAATGAGTTTTGACCTCATATGCATCTTCACCATGCTGATATCCCTGAATCGACATGGTTGGTAACCGTCTAGGCAGGGAAAACTGAAGGGGAACCCAATGTTGTACACTCAAGGGAGGGTATTACTTCATTTTATATCTGTACAGAGGAATGATGGTTTTGATAAAATGTGACTGTATTTAATCAAATACATACTGCATATGCTTACATGACAGTATGAATGGTATGTTTCATGGGGTTTACACTTTTAGCTGTCTACATTAATTACAAATACATTCTTCATTTGGGGTGAGGCAGCAAAGCTGCATTTATGTCATGGCCCTTAAAAAGGAACTTTTGCTACTGTTAATCTACATTGCTAGCATCCACCATGTCTGATAAAGTCATAATGTGTGAGGGGTTAGATGTTGCAGTCAGTTCTGTACAAATCTATGGACTTTTACTTGGTCTTGTTTCTGTGTAGAGCCCTTTCTGTGGCTGTATTTGGAAAACTTTTGAATACATGGGCAACACGAGCATGGAGTCTACATAGTTGTTGAATCACTCCACTCTGTTGGTTGGCTTCATTGGCATACAATTCAGCTACTTATTCTGTAATCTGCATGTCAAAAAATTGCCGTGTTTGCACATGAGTGTGCTCCCTTTAGTTTATGGATTCATTTTCCACAACCTGCATTATCATGTTCAGGGTTCCAGACTAGTAGAAGCTATTCTTATGAAGTAATGAGCACAAGGCAGGGAACAACTCTTGTAATAGAAACCATTCCATTGTAGGACATGCATCTTTATACCTACTGACAATTTGAAGGAGCAACAGTTCACCTATTGACATGTCTTTGTGATTTGAGAGGAAACAGGACACACTGGCAAAATTCCATACAGATAAAGAAAGGCATGAATGTTCTGCATAGAATGCATACAGCTGAAAAAAAAAAGTTGTGTGATACTGCAGGGTGAAGTGTAGTGCAATTATGATGCCTGGAACATTTATGTCCCAGACTTAAAATTATGTTTAGGCAAGCCTATGTCCATAACTGATAGCACTGTCAGAAATTTATATTTATCCATAGTGCCTCTTAATAACACATCTTAAGATACTTTCAAATCTTGGCTCCTGTGGTCTTTGAGAATACATTTAAAATTATTACTTAATTTCTTTTCAGTAAATTATAAGTACTGCCAATGTTAATATTTCAAGTGTATTCATTATGAAAAACAGATGTCATTTACAATTAGGATTATGTCATCATATATCCCACTCATGGTAAAAACAACAATCTGTTTTGCAATGAACATTAATTCAGCTACACCATATCTGGCACCACAATTCTTCTTTCCCTGTCTGTTTTCCAATTTTTTTTCTGCTGGATGTAAGTATTTCTGCTAACCTTTAAGAACAAACTTAGGCTGAACTGCAGTTAGCAGAACTACGCTTCCATACATACATGTTTTCTTTTCTCTTCTGGTTCATATTATCCCTGCTGATATATTAAAACAATAGCAATCAAGACACTCAATTCCCATGTTGTTGAAGACCAGAGTTGTATCCAGTTATGGATATGGTCATGGTTTCAGGCTCTCACCCCTGAAGTTATTCAAAATGTTTTGATCACTTCCAAAATATGTTCTGTAGCAATTTCCAGACTTTCTATCCCAAAGTTTTAGATCTGCAAGCTTGTATATCCACAATAATGATATCTGGTAACCCACTGTTTTCATTTCTATGACTTGGATATGATTATTATCTGCAGAATGTCCTCTGCTAATGATGATACCATAACCATTGGAAAACTCAAGTCATTCATGCAGGAAGACATCTCACTACCCCTGAAAAGAATGGAAAGATATCCATGATATCCTAACAAATTGTTCCCTTCTCTATAAATAAATTTTGGGCATCTCATTAAAAAAAACAGACTACAGGTTTAGGGCACAAATCCAGTCAGCAAAAATAAACTGACAAATAACCTTTTGTAAATCTCCTTACTGAAACCATTAGTTTATGGATTCATTTTCTGGAACTTGGATTATCATGTTCAAAGTTCCAGACTAGTTGAAGCTATTCCTATGAATTAATGAGCTCAAGGCAAGAAATCACTGCTGTAATGGAAAGAAGTCCATTGTAGGACATGCACATCTTTATTCCTACTGGCAATTTGAAGGAGCAACAGTTCACCTGTTGACATGTCTTTGTGATATGAGAGGAAACAGGACACACTGGCAAAATCCCACACAGACAAAGAAAGACATGAATGCTCTGCATAGAATGGATACAGCTGAAAAAAATGTTAGTTAAAATTATTTCCTAATTTCTTTTGGGTAAATTATAAGTACTCCCAATGTCAATCTTGCCAGAGCATTCATTATTAAAAACAGATGTCATTTTCAGGTAGGATTATGTCACCATATAGCCCACTTATGATGTAAACGACAATCTGTTTAGCTATGAACATTAATCCGGCTGCACCATATCTGGCACCACAATTCTTCCTTCCCTGTTTGTTTTCCATTTTTTTCCTGCTGGATTTAAGTACTTCTGCTAACCCTTAACAACAAGCTCAGACTGAACTGCAGTTAGCAAAACACTATGCTTCTATATTTACATGTTTTCTTTTTTTCTTCTAGTTCATATTAACCCTGCTGAAATATTAGAACAATATTAATCATGGCACTCAATTCACCTGTGTTGGAGACCAGAATTGTACTTACAATTATGGATATGATCATGGTTTCCAGCAAACTGCTAATTCAATCAGTTCTGAAGAGCTAAAGTCATGTAAAATGCAGTCATTAGCTTTAAGGAATATGTAAACTCTCCATCAGTTCTTTATGAAATACATTATTCTTTTTTATGTATGCATGTATTTATTCATCTATATATTTATTATTTATTAATCTATTTATTATGGCTCTTTGCTCTATGTCTGCCATCAGTCAGCTTCCTCTTAAATAATCAGCTTAGTCATCCACCATCACTTGATCAAGTGTTGACTGAAAGGGACTCTCACTTAGACAGCCATCATGGGTTGTTTGTACTTTTTTCATTTTTCTCCCCAACCCAAATGCACTCACACTCACAAAGATATTAGTTTGCTATGTTCCAACCATAAAGGACATCCTATAACTTCTGCAAGGTTTCTATAACTTCTGCAAGGTGCTTCTCTTAAAGCAGCACTTCCCCTCTGCTTAGAGCATGATTGGTGATCCAGTTTCCACCAGAGAGAGAATGCATCACCCACTGTGCCCAGAAATGCACAGGAACCCCTCCTAGCCCTGGCAGAGAAGATTGGAACACACCCTTCACTTTTCTTACCTGTCTGTATGCCTCTTCCAGTGCTAGAGAGGATAACTGAGCCCAAGTACACAGGCATCTCTAATATATATAATGTAAAAACTAAATGAAAACTCCAGCCAAGCTGGAACTTCCAATGGGTGACCTCTCAAACTTCTTAAATCAGAGGCTCATGGGTTATATGCAAATGACCCTTATGACCACCAGGTGTTTCAGCTAATTGGCAATTCTGAATGCCCATGACTTGTTTTGTCATTTTAATGGACGATTTCAGGACAATAAAGCCAAACCCCACTAGTTGTGGATATGTATATTTCAGCCTTGTTATGACCTCATCAGCACAGCACAAGCAGGTGTTTGACCAAGCAAAAGAAACACAGGGCTGTTATACCCAGATGATGTCCATTATTATTAGGGTGACTGCAAAATAATCCAAATAACAAACTAAAACAATGAGTGAGAAGGTCACACAGAAAAAACTACCTGTAAAAACTAAATGAAAACTCCAGCCATGCTGGAACTTCCAATGAGTGACCTCTCAAACCTCTTGAATCAGAGGCCATGGGATATATGCAAATGACCCTTATGAACATCAGGTGTTTCCACTAATTGGCTATTCTGAATGCCCATGACTTGTTTCATCATTTTAATGGACAATTTCAGGCTAATAAAGCCAAACCCCACTAGCTGTGGATATGCATATTTCGGCCTTGTTATGACCTCATCAGCACAGCACAAGCAGGTGTTTGACCAAGCATATGAAAAACAGGGCTGTTATACCCAGCTGATGTCCATTATCATAAGGGTGACTGCTTGTCACCTGCTTATATATATATCATGGACAGAAGTAGGTCAAAAATTAAAAAAGACAGTTGGGTGCACAAGACCCAGGATAAAAAAAGTGCCCAATCCTGGTAGGTACACTGGTGCCAGGAATGGAAAATATGAGTGTAAAATCTTCAAAATATGGAAACATTCCTATAATGGGGCCAGGCCAGGCCCAGGGGAAGGATGGTTCCCCTGTTGTAGAAGGAAGTAGCAGTTCACAAAAAAAATCACAAAAACTGATAGGCCAAAGAAGAGCCATAAAGATGACAGAGTGGACTAAAGAAATTATGTATTGTTACGATTATGCAAAAAGCCCAGAATTTCCAGACACAAGATATACAAAAAGATTAAGAGAGAAATTAGAGGAAAGAAAAATACTTCCACAAGAAAAACCATCAGATGCATCAAATAAAAATGTGTGGTCATTAATACAACAGATTTTTGAAAAACAGTATATAGACCAAGAAACTTTGATCTGTTTGGAAAAAGAAGCATCTGAGGAAGTGTGAAAATATAAACAACAAAACCTTTTGAAAAGTATAAAAAATAAATATAGACATGGGAAAGAAGAGAGACTTGATATGGTGCAATATTTATGCAAAGGCAAAAGCCAAATTAATCAACAAAAAAAAGGGAGCTCCAAAGATATTCAAAGAGAAATACAGGCAAAGGCATCCGGATATAGAAAATTTCAAAATAAAAAAAAATAATATCACAAAGATGGAATGCAGAAAAGAAGATTAGTAAAGTAGAAGTTAAAAAAATAGAAGTTGAAGTTATGAAGTGCCTGTGAAATTAAGCATTTGGTGTAGAAGGTCTAACCCAGGTTATATCACAGCATGATGGAACAAGTACCCAAGGTAAGGAGAAACAGGAAGATCACGAGATGTCTGAAGAAGAAATATGAACATGGGAAAGAAAAAGAGACTTAATATGGTGTACTATCTATACAAAGGAGAAAGCGAAAGTAATCAATAGAAAAATAGCAACACCAAAGATATTTGAAGAGAAATGCAGGCAAAGGAATCGGGACATGGAAAACTTTACAGTACAAAAAATAAGAAGACAAAGAGGAAAAGTAGAAAAGGAGATCACTAATGGAGGAGTTAAAGAAATAGAAACTGAGGTTATGGAGTACCTACAAAGAGAAGGATTCAGTGTAGAAAATCTAATTTAGAAAGCACCACAAAAGGATAGAGCAATGGAACTCCAAATTAAGGGGAAACCAGTGGAATGGGAAGCAACTGGTCAGGTGCCATATGAAGATATTTTGGAGGCTTCCACAGTAAATGAGTATAAACATTCACTGAAGCTAGATGGCAATGGAAGGAACAGGAAACTGTGGAAACTCTATCACAGTTAATGTTGAGGTGTGATAGACCAGTGAGTTCTCATACTACAGAGCAACGGATGGCACAGGATGAAATTGAAGAGAATGTGCCACAGGAAGATGCAATAGAACTTTCTATAGAATGCCCACAGGAAATGAAAAACAAAAAATGTGCCCTCAGTTTAGAAAAAATTGAATTAAGAGAAGAGTTGCGTGACTTAAAAGAGAGAGATAGACATATTAAGATCAATGAAAGAAATAGACTGCGGAAGGTCAATTAAACTCAAAAAGTCAGAAGTTTGATAAAAAAATGAACACAATAATTAGGTCTGTTCATAGAGATCCATGCAATATAACAGAAGTAAACAGGCTATATCACTGTGCTGCTAAATTAATAACTGATAAAGTTCCACCACAAGAACACTCGGTAGTGAGGAAGAGAAAAGGGAGAAGTCAAATACCATCATGGAAGTATCGAATAGAGAACACTATAAAGCAACTAACACAAGAAATGTCACTGTTAGAAGAGTATAGAAGAGGGAACAGATCATCAAAAATACTTAGACAGACATGATAAAAACAATGCACAGTATGAGAACAGATCAGGATCTATCAAGCACTATCGCAAATAACAAGCTAAATATCTCAGCACAGGCAGAAAAACTTAGAAGATACACAGATAAATATAAAGGAAAAGTACAAAATAAACAATTTATCGATGACCCACAAAAGTTTTACAGAGAACTGGAAAACAAGGTAAAAGGAAGAAATAGTTAAATTTTGGAGAAGTATCTATGAAGATCCTGTGGAACATAACAAAGATGCTAAGTGGATTGAGGAAGTAAAAGAAAGAATAAAAAGTTTAAAGGTATGGGATATGAAATTGGATGAAGTAACAGCCAGAGAAATTGAAACAAAGTTAAGAAAATCCTCCAGCTGGAAAACCCCAGGCCCAGATGCAGTACCTAACTTCTGGTTAGAAGTATTAACATCTTTGCATGAAGATTTAGCCATGAGTAAGAACTATTTATAAGCACACCCTGAACAGACACCAACCTCTACTTAAGAGTGAGCAAGCTACCCTAAAAAGTATAGACCAATAACTTGCCTTCCAAAGACTTATAAACTCTACACTGGAATTGATACAGGCAGAGTCTATAGTCATTTAGAAGAAAACTCAATTATGGCAGTAGAACAAAAGGGCAATAAAAGAAAGTCATATGGAACATTTGCTGTTAAGTAAAGTCATAGTGGGAACTGTAAAAAGTGGAAGAATTTAAGTATGCATGGATTGACTACAAAAAAAACATTTGATAGTATCCCACATTCATGGATAAAAGAGTGCTTAAAAATGTATAAGATACACCATACACTGATCAGCTACATTACAGTGACCATGAAACAGTAACAGACCACTTTGCAATTAAGCCATGATAAAGGACTAATTATTATTCCAGGGATAAAAATTCAAAGGGGGATATTCCAGGGTGACTCTCTGTCACTGCTGCTGTTCTGCCTTGCCCTTAACCTGTTAAGCTGTCTACCTAGCAGCTTAGGCCATAGCTATAATTTAGATCCTAGAAAACAACAAAGTGTAAAGACTTATCTTCTCTTTGTCGATGATTTGAAACTGTATAGCTCATCAGATGAGTAACTGAAAGTACAACTGCAAGTTGTCAAAAATTATTCAGATGATATAAGAATCTCATTTAGTCTTGATAAATGTGTGAAAGCAACCTTTAAAGCAGGAAAACTGCAGCACCAAAAAAAAAACAGTTTGGGACAAGAATGTGATATAAAAGAACCTGAGCTCTAGGAAGTGTATAAATATTTGGGAATTGATGAAGGATCAACAATAACACATGAACAAATGCAAATAAAACTTAGTAAGGTGTATTTCAGAAGATTTAAATTAATCCTGAAAACAGCGTTGATATCTAGGAACAAAATCCAAACTATAAACCAATTTGTTCTTCCTGTCCTAACTTACAGCTTTGGAGTGACTGACTGACCCAAAACATGTTGGATAGATTAGAGAGGAAAGAAGAAGAAGGATGCTTCTTGCTCACCAAATGTATAAAAATCAGTGCATACAAAGATTATATATTCCCTGTACCCAAGGAGGGATGGGCCTCCTTGAAACTGAGTACATGTACAGGTCTGCAATCATAGGACTCAACACATATCTGCTGACTTTACAAGACCCAAATGTAATGAAAGTTTTGAATCATGAGGAGAATAAATCTAAGATAACTTCCTTGATTAGGCTAACAGAAGCATATCAGCATCAAGTAGGGATAAAAACCAGGCAGCAACTGAATGTGCCAAAAAACAATAGAAAGAATATAAACTGACGGGCCAGATGAGAAGGCAAGAGGAGAATAAATCTAAGAAGACTTATCTGCTTAATCCAGCAGAAGCATATTGGCATCAAGCAGGAAGGGAAATCAAACCAGAAGTAAATAAAAATCAGGCAGCAAATGAATGTGCCAAAAAAAAAGCATATAAGGTGAAGGACCAGATGAGAAGGCAATAAATGTAGAAATTGCATAAATATAGTTGCAAGCATAGAAAATGTCTGGAAAAACCTCATGTTGATCTGAAAGAAATGCAGGAATGGTTAAGGAAAGGAAAATTCAAATGAAAAGATGAAAGGTTAATATTGGCAGCCCAATATAGTGGGCTATGTACACATTGGTTTACAAAGTCCATTGAACATGTGGGAGAAACAGACAAATGCAGGTCTTGTAAAACCGAATTTGAAACAGTTGCACACCTTGTTGCTGGTTGGGACATATTAATAGCAGAAGGACTGTATATTGAAGGACATAATAAAGTGGCAAGACTGTTGCACTGGGGATTGTGCAAATATTATGGTACTGAAGTGGCTGAAAAACACTGCAAACATGAGCCACAAAACATCACAGAAAATGATGAAGTCTATATCACATGGGATCACCTATTACAAACAGTTCAAAAGATAGATGCTAGAAAACCAGATATAGTGATCCATAAAAAGAAGACAAAAGTAGCATTGATCATTGAAATTGCCACACTCACTGACTACAGTGTCTTGCATACAGAGAGACACAAAGTTATAAAATATCAGGATTTGCAGGCAGAAATGAGTCCAATGTGGAAGAAAGATACCCAGACAGTTCCAATAGTAATAGGAGCAATGGGTCTTATAAAAAAGAATCTACAATCATATTTAGACATTTTACCAATACATGTAACCCTGTATGAATTGCAGAAGGAGTCATTACTGGACACATTGCGGGTGCTGCGAAGAGCACTTCTTGCTGACATCAAAGACTGAAACAATATTAATTTCATGAACTTTAATCGTACTTTGACTTAGGAATGGGGTCCATTCCTGTCATGGTATTAGAAACCCAAAAGACTTGAAGAAATTAAAGGGAGGGAACATTTAACATTTACCTATTAATACCACTCAATACAAGTAAGTTAAACATGCATAATAGTAAGCTGAACATGTAAATGAGGTTTGGGAACAAACCAAACTGTTCAGGGACATCTTCGGGGAGGATCAGGTAGAAATAGTAATGGGAGTTAAGAAGGTAGTGGAAGAAAGTTAGTGTGGTCAGAATGGAAGGGTTAAATTGGGGAAGTAGGAGGGTTGGGAGGAAATGAGGTAAGTGCAAGGAGGGGCTTAATGGTTTTATGTGAGTGTAACTCGGTAAGGGATCACATTTTGGCATGAACGTGTGTGCAGTTGCTATGTCCAAAATGACCTGTAGGTATTTCAGGTAAAGGCAGGCCTCAGGTTAACAATGGTTCCTAGGAAGAAATGTTATTTGTTTATTTATTTATTTTTGTGTGCGTTCTTGCATGCTGGACTGGATAGCATTAAGTGGAATGGAATATATTCAGATGACAGTAATAGCAGCCAGGGGAGTATATACAGCACAGAGGGTAAAAGGAGATGCCAGGTTTAACTGTCTGGTGACCTGTTAAGTTAGTTTGTACAATGGCACTGTTAACTGTTCTGCTCTATGATGGGTAGCACAGTGGTGTAGTGGTTAACAATGCTGCCTTATAATGTATGGTTTTCTTGGCTATGATGCTTTGTTGCAGAGTTTGGATGTCCACGCTGTTTTTATTTCTCTATGGTAGTTGTGAGCAATGGTAGCATATGGGATTCATTGGGTGGTAGTTCATGGGTTGTGTACTGGCATGCTGGGCATCACATTGCATTATGGCAAATGAGTCCATGGTCTCCTCTGGTACTACTTCAGTTGCTGGCCTGTACTCAGAGGGTGGGTGAGTTGGAGTCACAACAGTATGATGGAGTTGGTAGGACTGCATATGAGAATGATGCTGCTAGTGATGGCTTGGCTGTGTTCAGTTCACTGGAGCATTGTGGTGGATTTATGGCACTGTCTTCCAATTAAGGTGCTCTACAGAAGCTGACTGCATTTTTTCAAATGTTGCAAGGTTAGGCAGGTAATGTTTGGTTGACATGAATGTGCATTAGGACCTTAACAGTCAGGAGGGGAGTGGGAAGGCATCTCACATACAATGCTTCTGCTGCCAATGTTTTATGAAGGGGTTAGCAGGAGTTCTTTAGTGAATATTTAAAGTATATGCTGATGGATGGTCAAGTGGGAGACAGTCTTTTCTGAATATGCTGTGTTTGGGACCATGGTCTTTTCCGCTCATACCTCTCAACTGTACAGATTTTCACAGAATGTCCAGATTTTTGTGTTATATATATTTTAATCTGTTCTCTGTAATAAAAAAAATGTTTATTTTTTGACAAATCATTGGGATGATCTAAGAATTAAAGTCACTAAATAATGACATGCATTTGAGTTTCAGACTTCATATCCTTTAGAACATGTATGCTAACACATATCCTGTTATTCTAGCAACTTTCTAAGTTTATAACAGCAATATTTAAAATGTGTCTCTGTCTTTGGGCCTTTGTCCCCCTATTATGTCAGGCTTTGTCCAGATTTCTTGCACTATATGGTTGAGATATGTTTCCACTGTCTGTCTCACAGTGAAAACCATAAGGACTGGGACCATGTTGCAGGGTGTTTAATATTGCTTAGATAGGTTTCCGAGGGGGATTCATTGTGCTTCTCGACAGTGCTGTTTTTTTGAGGAGGTTCTAAATTTTGGCATCATCTGAGCTGGAGGTTGTTGATGGTTTGTGTGTTTCCCTTACAGACGCAGGGTGCAGAGTTTCATTCTCATTTTTGAGGGACATTGGTTATGGGTGTGGGGAAGACTGGTCATTGTGGTTTGTGTGTTTCCCTCACAGACATAGGGTGCAGGGTTTGATTCTTATCTTTGAGGGACATTGGTTATGGGTGTGGGGAAGACTGGTCATTGTGGTTTGTGTGTTTCCCTCACAGACACAAGGTGCAGGGTTTGATTCTTATCTTTGAGGGACATTGGTTATGGGTGTGGGGAAGACTGGTCATTGTGGTTTGTGTATTTCCCACACAGACACAGGGTGCAGGGTTTGATTCTTATCTTTGAGGGACATTGGTTATGGGTGTGGGGAAGACTGGTCATTGTGGTTTGTGTGTTTCCCTCACAGACACAGGGTGCAGGGTTTGATTCTTATCTTTGAGGGACATTGGTTATGGGTGTGGGGAAGACTGGTCATTGTGGTTTGTGTGTTTCCCTCACAGACACAGGGTGCAGGGTTTGATTCTCATCTTTGAGGGACATTGGTTATGGGTGTGGGGTAGGCTGGTTCTACACTTGCTTGTTGTTGGGTGGGGAGTTGGTCGTTGGTTTCAGCTGTTGTCCTTGGAGTTGAGTGCTTTAGGTTCTGGTTGGGTTTTGGTTTGGGAAGGGTGAGCAAGGTGGCAGGAGGCCTTCATTGGTGTGGTGGTTGGTGCAGCTAAGTGTTCCCAATTACATGCTTTGCATTGTGGCTTGGTGAAGGTTCCTGTTTCATATTTTTCTTTGAAGCTTGGTGGTAGCTTCCTCATGGACTTTGCACTGCCCATGATTGATAGCCATTAGACATGCATGCGTGTAGCGAGACTAACGGATGAAGGGGATGGGGGTATGGACGATTCACTGTGGAGCATACTGGTCACTGTTTAGATTGTTACAGAATGTCAAGACTTTGCCTCATGGGGTGGATGATCAGAGTTTCAGACTTCATCTCCTCAGGAAGTGCACAGTAATGTGAACCTGCTGGTCTAGCAGCTTTCTCAGTTTATATGAGCAATAAAGACTGCCCATATTTTTGGGCCTCGGTTTCCCCATTATTTCTGTCCTTGTTCAGTTTTCTTGTGCAGAGATGTGGGAGATATGCTGAGGAGTAGCTCACTTGGCAGTGTCTTAGCTGGAGGGTTGGGTTTGTAAGGAGAGAGAGTGCCAAAGGCAGGGCAGGCTTATATCCTGCAGTAAATGTAAAAAAAAAAAAAAAACACCACCACAAAGATAAGAGGAGAATATGGGGCTGCTTTATGGGGTTTAGGTGGGGTGGTACACTGATAGGATACCTTGTTGTACTGGGCATGGGTTCCTGGCTGCAAATGCTTGTTCATGGGCTCTGTGGTGTATTCAAGGGACGTCCAATAATCGCACATGTGTGTAGCGCAATTGGCAGTCGAGGGAGGTGGTGCAGACTGTCCCAGTATGTCCAGAGGCTTTGCACCATATTTTGGCCCAGTTCTTATAGCATTGGTGCTCGCCAGACAAACTACTGAGGCTGTGAGCAGTGAATCAAGAGATGTAACAGGTTTCGGATTTTACACACATGCACACACACACACACACACACACACACACACACACACACACACACACACACACACACACACACACACACACACACACACACACACACACACACACACACACTTACGCACACACATATATATTTTTTTCTGTAGCTAGTATTTATATTTTTTCTTAAGGCAATTACACTTGTATTTTCCTTTATAGATCACAAGGATGTTACAGATGGTGTATACACTGAGTTTGCATCAGCCAGTGGCTAGAAGGAAGTGGACTTGACAGGTGATGGATGCTACTGAGGTGTATGTTTCATCAATGTAGTGGTGTGCAATGAGGTCACAGGTAATGATACATTTTTAGGTTCTCATTTAGGCATGTCAGAGTTGGTGCAGTCTGAGAGTAGTGTGGGAACAGATGAGGATGAGGTAAGTCAGGGGCAGGGTAAAGCAAGTGATTATGTTTGATTATGGGTACTTTGGAGTTGTCAGCAGGTGGGTGGAGTCACAACAGCATGAGGTTGGGTCGGACTTTGGGATCCGATCATCCAGCTGGGTGATTGGTTAGCTAAGCAGGCCCTGGAGCAAGGGAGGTGGGTACTTTGACCTGTCACTTGCCTGTTTTAGTTAAATGGAAATCTCTGGAAGGGGGAGTAAGTAGATATTTTAAATTAATTGATGTGAATGGGATTCAACTTCTGATGGAATCAGAAACTGCAAGCAGTAGAAACGTTTGGTGGCTTTAGCAGTGTTGGGGGTAGAGGAAGATAAGCAGACTGTGGCCAAGGACATGGCACAGCTGAGTGGGAGGCAGCATTTAGTATACAGCGGTTTGGTTGGAAAAGGATATTGCCTCAGTCTTACCACTCTTGGCTTATTTTCTTACAGTCCGTAAGGTATAGCATCTGTGGGTGGAGAATGCCTGATTGTGGTATGATGAGAGATGTTGAAAGCAGAAAGTGGGAGATCAGTCACTGTGTTGGGAGGTGAGACATAGTAACATTTGGCTAACCGCTATGATATGTAGCCTTGAAGCTGTAAGGAGAGGGGGATTAAGTTATGGGGATCAGGATGGGGATATGGGCTGTAATGTGGGGTACTGCTCATGGGTGGCATGTAGGTTTTCGCACATCTGTTTGAAGTGTGTGGGTATGCATTCAGCTGTGCAAGTGGCAGATGGGATGGCACGTTGGTTAATTTGATTTCACAACAGCCTGAACTGGGTGGATTACCTTTGTCATTTCCTGGATTTCAGGGTAGTTGGGGTAGGGGGAATTCTCGGGGGGGGGGGCGGAAGGTGCCCTATTGTGGATGAAAGGGAAAATGGGGGATGCATTTTCTCATTAATGAACAGGTATTGCATCAGTTGCTTATGCGATTCCTGATTCAGCAGTTGCAGAAAAATTAATGGATGGTAAAAAACAAATGAAAAGACCCCAGAAACTGTAGCATTCTGAAAAAGTCCATTGTACTTGGGATGAAAATGCTAAAGTTGTTTTATTAAAGTGTGGTGCGACAATCTCTGGCAGTCCTTTCATTTTTTTATCAGTTTTCAATGTTTTTAATCATGTTAAGGTCAAATTAATACATGCATTTTCTGAGGGATTTTCTAGTAAATCATGGGCAGAGCAGAAGGGTCAATTTGTAGGAATCTGCATGCCTTGTAGGGGAAGGAAGGGATTTTTGAAGGTTTGGTTTAGTAGGAATGGTGAGCAGGTAGGTTGCTGAGTCCACTTGATATTCCTCCCTTAACATCTTTAAGGTTTTTCATTAGGGGATGCTTCCTAAGAAGGCATCAGGGAATTCATTTGATCACAATTTGTCTTATCCCAAGGGAAATTCTGTGAATGACGCAAAAGTCAGTTATGCATCTTTGGATGATGCAGTGCAGACACTTAGGAGTTTTATGGACCCATGGTTGGTGTAGGTAGATATTGAATCTGTTTTTCATTTATTACTGGTTTGGGAGGAAGAGTGTTTGTGGTTGGACTTGGTAGTTGGGTTTAAGTTTTACTTTGACAAGGTTATGCCGATAGGATGCTCAGTAGCCTATGCTACTTTGAGACGATTAACACTGCCCTCCATTGTATTTGTAAGTGGTGGGTGGGCAGCCAGAAGTCGGTACATTATCTGGATGTGAAGGTGTATGGTAGGGCATTGCCAGATTTTAGTAAATTTGTGTTGGAGCTGCTCAAGGAGTTTAGTGAGAAGTAATGTGGTTGAAATATTTGATTCAGGCCTGGGAACAAGGTAAGGCAGGTCAGTTGGTCATGCTGGACTTAGCAGTGAATAGAGTAGTTGCACGGGGGAGGGGCTAGTGTTACATGTCTTTATTAAATCTCGAACTGTGGTTCGTATGTTGAAGAGTTGGGGTAGGGTTGATAGTGTGAAGACTTACAGACGATGACTATTGATAAGACAGGTTTTGAAGGTTTCATTGCCAGGATTAGCTCTGGTAAATGGAGATTCAGTGGGACTATAACTTATGGGTGACATTCACATTATCAATGTATTATGGAGGTCTTAGGGTTGTATTGGTCATTAATTTGGTGGGCTGTTTCAGTATTATTTTGCTTCTGTGCATATTTCGTTGGGTAGATTTAAAACAGATCATTTGGGGAAGGGCAGGCAGATAGTATTGGGAAAGGACAGGAATGATGGGCTGTGTCCGGTGGGTTGGGCTAAGAGTTTACTGTGTTCTCATGTTGGGAGTCTTCACTATGTTGTTTTTATTGGTAGGAAGCAAGGTGATGAAGTTTAATCAGTTTGTATATATTAGAGGGAGAGCTTTTCGTTAGGATAAGTGAAGATCTGTTTATTTTAAAGAGGTTATATCCAGTTATGTGGACTGTGTGGTTGGAGGTAGTACAACAATTATTTTGGCTTTGGAGAGGGCTCATTAGTTTGTTAAATTTAGGCTAGTTAGGCAAATGGCTGCTTTGGGTATTTATATGAAAGGGTATGGGATGTCGATGACAGGGAATCAGTTTGGTTCAGACAGATGGAGTACACCTGAATGATTTTGGTGGGACCTCTGTAGTGTACACTTGGGTTTGTTTTGGAGGTTTTGCTGAAGTTTTTGGCATGAATGAGGAGAAATGTCCTGCATCAGGCTGATTGTTGGAGAAAAGGGTCAGGTTCGTCCCTCTTCTGTCCCCTCTCTGGTGTAGGATGTTTAATTCAATAATTTGGGGAATGAAAGGGAGCAATGGTATGCTGTTTGATAAGTAAAAGTACGTGAGCGGAGATGAGGACACTGCTTATTTGGTTAGACTGAGTGGGGTTATGCTGCCCTTGTAAATGGTTATATGGATGTTCATGCTGTGATCAATAAATTAATATGTTGTTCAATAAATCTATATTTATGGAAGTTTAATAATGGTCATCAAATGTAATTTGGTGTGGTGTGTTTATGAAAGGGGAGCAGGACAAATGAGGTTTGGGAACAAACCAGTTTTGTCCAGGGACATCTTTGGCTGAGGGTAAGGCAGGAATAGTAATGGGGGTTAAGATGGTACTGGAAGAAAGTTAGCCATGGTGGGGATGGAAGGGTTACATCTGGAAAGTAGGAGGGTGGGAAGGAAATGAGATAAGTGTAAGGAGGGGCTAAACTGGTTTTGTATGAATGTAACTGGGTAGGAGATCAGATTTTGGTGTGAACTTACTACCTGCTCTCCTTCATTCTTTTAAGAACATTAAGGATTGTGTGGTTATTTTTATAGGTTTGGTGTTTAGGTAGAGAAGAGGGACAAACCTGTTTATCCCTCTTCTCTTCTCCCTCTGGTGTTGGATGTTTAATTCAAAGAGCTGTGGAATGAAAGTCAGTGATGGAACTATGCTTGATAACTAAAAGTACGTGAGCGGAGGTGAGGACACTGCTTATCTGGCTAGGGTGAGTGAGGTTATACTGCTCTAGTAAATGCTTATATGGATGTTCATGCTGGATCAAAAAATTAAAATGTTCAATAAAGTTATGTTCATGGAGGTTTAATAAAGTTGTCAAATGTCATTTGGTGTGGTGGGTTTATTCAAGGGGACCTGGACAAAAAGTTTTAAAAACTATTCAGTATATAAACTTGCATAGATATCCCCACAGCAAATAAAACCTTTTTACAATCTTTTTATATCCTGTAATATATATATATATATATATATATATATATATATATATATATATATATATATATATATATATATTTATTTTATTTTACATTTGTTAATTGCAAAAGTCTGACTGGATACATGTGCATTTTCAGCAGAGGCCTGGGGAGAAAAGCTCCAAATGTACAAAAACAAGTGTAAATAAAGTGAAATTATTATATATATATATATAGACAGATATACATACACACATGACAAAACAGGCATTGTGGACCATGCCTTGTTTCTTATTTTAGTTCTCCAACTTGTTTGACACTTTTTATGTTTTTCTTATAGTTAGGATAAGTAGCCTATTATTTCTACATCAAAGAATAGTCTCATTAACTTCTCTAGAAGAGATTAAGGTATTCCAGAAATTCATGTTTACTTTCCTCAGTCATTTTTTTAATCAATTGTTCTTAGCTTTGATTTTTATTCTCCATCATTAATTCTGTAATTATGCAACATTCTTATTATGGCTTTTGGGTACCTCTTCTCTCTATCTGTTTCTTCTACTGCATTTCTTTCTGTAGTGTCTTCACTTTCTGCTATCTCAGCCATGCTAATATGCTTCTGGTCTTGTCTTGCACTTTTAATGGCATCACCACTAGTCTTTTTCCTTCTTTCCTACTCAGTCTGTCATCATTTCCTCCTTACACTGTTGCTTCCATAGTCTCTTTTATTTCAAACAAGACAAACCACACCTTTAGGAACACAGTATGTAGATAAATCATTGCCAGAATGAAAGGTCTCTAGGAGATTATGATGTCATTTAAAAGTCCAGCCATACTACTTCACTATCTGCAGAACTTCTGTTTTGTTTTTTTTTAATCTAAACAGTGTATGGATAGCAGACTTCTCATATTATAGCAAATATAGCATTAGCAACCATTCAGTATGTTTACTTCTAAACTGTGTGTAACCCCAAGAAAGACAAATGGACAACTGTAATGAGCATACCAGTCATTTAGCAATGACCATGAGTGTTTTACAGAAAATACTTAAACTCAAAAACTATTGATCAGTTCCTAATTCTAATGATGTTTTTTGTTATAATATGCATAGGTTCAATAAAATGCCTACTTAGTATTCTGGAATTAATGACTTATTTAAATTGTGAACATTGCATTTTATAGCAAAAGTGTTCATAAATAAATTAACTAAGGCAAAATGCTGCTAGACTGATACATGTGCTTTATACATTTACTAATATTCAAAGCTCTGTCATCAAATTGTGTAATCATACAGTTTGAACATATGTGCATGTGTGCCTTTAAATAAGCAAAAAAAAAAAAACAGTATGCCGCTATGTGGTGTATGGGGGTGTCATAGGGCACAGTGTATAGCATTATCACATTACAGCAAGAGTTTCTCAGGTTCGGCTTTGTTTGGGTGTGTTCAGTATGAATTCTGTATTGCCCTCATTGTGTCTATATTTAATTTCTCTGGGTATTTTTATTTTCCATAGGTGGGATTACATCAAGGATCAGCTCTGAGCCCTTTCTTATTTGCAATGGTGATGGACAGGTTGACAGACGAGATCAGACAGGAGTTCCCATGGACTATGATGTTTGCAGATGACATTGTGATATGTAGTGAGAGTAGGGAACAGGTGGAGGAGACCCTGGAGAGGTGGAGATATGCTTTAGAGAGGAGGAATGAAGGTCAGCAGGACTAAGACAGAATATATGTGTGTGAATGAGAGGGAGGACAGAGGAATGGTGAGGATGCAGGGAGTAGAGGTGGTGAAGGTGGATGAGTTTAAGTACTTGGTGTGGTGAAGGTGGATGAGGTTAAGTACTTGGGATCAACAGTTCAGAGTAATGGTGAGTGTGGAAGAGAGATGAATAAGAGAGTACAAGCAGGATGGAGTGGGTGGAGAAGAGTGTCAGGAGTGATTTGTGACAGACGAGTACCAGTAAGAGTGAAAGGGAAGGTCTACAAGAGGGTAGTGAGTCCAGCTATGTTATATGGGTTGGAGCCAGTGGCATTGACAAGTGGGCAGGAGTCAGAGCTTGACTTGGCAGAGTTGAAGATGTTAAGATTTGCACTGGGTGTGACGAGTTTGGACAGGATTAGGAATAAGTACATTAGAGGGTCAGCCCAGGTTGGAAGGTTTGGAGACAAAGCCAGAGAGGCAAAATTAGGTTGGTTTGGACATGTGCTGAGGAGGGATGCAGAGTATATTGGGAAAAAGATGCTAAGGATGAAGCTGTCAGGTAACAGGAAAAGAGGAAGGCCTAAGATAAGTTTTATGGATGTGGTGAGAGAGGACATGCAGGTGGTTGGTGTGACATAGCAAGATGCAGAGGACAGGAAGAAATGGAAACAGTTGATCCGCTGTGGCGACCCCTAATGGGAGCAGCCGAAAGAAGAAGAAGATCATATTGCAAAGATGTGGTTGATAGACTGGGGATCTAAAATGTTTGAAGATGTATGTGATAATTAAGAATGGTTTGGCAATCTGCTTTAGTTCCCTACTTGACTAGCAACTCTGTGGACAGCAGGAAATGTATTTAATTACTTACTGTTTATTTACTAGGTGAGTAGGTAAAAAAAATGTCATCATGAATCAAGTAATGCTGTAACAATGTTTATTGACAGTCATATGAAGATAATAGACAAGGTAAACATGAAATACAGAAACCAATATAATCTCACCATAAAGTGAATTTGTCACACACTTTATTTTCACGGTTTTTATTTTTCTTATGGTTTTACAATTAAATGTAAAGCCTGTGTATTGAAATGGATATACAAATACATGCCCTTTTATGTGTCTGTCTGTCTGTCTGAATGAGTCCACTAAATTCAACTGCTACAGTTTATAACTCTATATTGATATTCACGTGTAGCTATATTGTTAAAGAAATTTGTTTGCAGTTATTGTGTCTATGTCTGTCTATCTTTTTTAAGAACTAGACATCCATATACTTTCAACAGTTGAAAACAATTTGCCATTTAAAAATGAGGGATGAGATGTGTCAGGGACATCCTTTCATAAATATCTAGTGAGTATGCTACATTGTTTACATACGTTGCCTGTAGCTAACAGATGTGCAAGTTTTGCTTCATTCCCTCTTTTATTATTTGCATTGTGTTGTGACTTCCTCTCCTTAATTCAGAACACATGCCTGTTGGCAGTGTGTGCTAGGGAACGTTTTAATTTCAAACAAATTACTGAGGTCTTGTAACTCACACCATTATAAAAGTACTGAAAATTCTAATGAAGTTCATGCTGGATCACGATGCATTTATTTTGCTGCTTGAACTTTTACTTCTGAAATGGAGCAGAATTGTTACTATGAGCAAGATGTGCAGTCTGCTAATTAGAGAATGCAATGCATGTAATGGCCACTTCTGAGGTTTTTTGTATTGCTGTAGGTGGCGCTATAGTGAAGCCATGACCACAACTCAACCACAGTACTTGGTTCTTACATTTGGTTCTTGGCTGGGGTGTCTTTAGTGCAGAGTCTGTATGTCTTCCATGTGTTCATGGGGATTCCTGATGGGTGTCATGAATGAAGAAAATAATTATGTAAAAGAAATTGATATTACAGAAAAAATATCAGGATTAAATTTAAGAATGAAGAAAATGCTCAGAGGGAAGCAAGTAGGGATAAGACATTTTATGTTTTGGTTCATTTTGTTTACAGTAAAGCTCTATGCAGAGACATTACTTGCATGGCAGTTCCATTACAATAGTTAAAGTACAAAAAGAAATTGACTGCAAAATGAAAAAGTAATCAAACCATTAATAGTGCAATAAAAACTAACACCATCTCAGTTCATATAAAATAAATAGCAATCCAAAAATAGAAGCTTACAGTATAAGATGCAAACCAGTAAAACAGTCATAGATATTGACATTAAGCAACATCGGGAACAGGTAGTTACAGAAAATGTAAAATGTCAGTGCCACAGTATTTAGTAGATTGGCCATATAGTGAAATGTAAAATACAACTTGTGGAAAAGCCATCGATTTTTCTGTGAAAGTGATAATGTATCTTCCCAACAAATTATCGATGAGTGTTTTTGAAGCTATTTATTGTAAGATTTTAGGCTGATACAATGCCATATTACATTTTGATCTTAGAGAAGAAAACAGTAGCACTTTGAGAGGTTTTGCTGTTTTGCACATTTTAATTGTATATTTCCCTAATTATTTTATGCATTTGTCAGGGAAATTGTTGCTACACATACTGAACTATTTCTAGAATTATAACACCAAGACATTTCTATATGTCAGATAGTCTGATTTTAGTGCTGCAAATTATTTTTCACAATTTCATTTTCCTTCAATGGCAAAATTATGGCAGAAATGCCCCAGCCTTTTCTGAATTATGACTTTAAGAACATTTATGGCAAACATTCTTAGGTATTGAGGGGAGGGGAGTAGAGAAGAGGAGTGGAGAGTTGGGGGAGTCAGTAAAAGATATATGGTGCTCAGACTGAGGCCTCTGTAATGCTGCAAATGTTTCGTTTAGTCAGACAAATAGGTCATGTATAATAATTCAAATGTAATATTTGAAAAGGTTCATGATAAGTGGCTCCTCTTGCCTCACCCTATATTACACTTTCCATATGTACCCTTAAGTCAATAACTATTGGTCCCATAGTAACCAGGAAGACCATATGGAAGAGAAAGATGTATTGCTGGGTCTCTCTCCAGAAGTTATGATGTTTGAGAGATGCAAAGCTAAGTTTGTGCAGCACAATGACTTTTTGGTTATGTTCTAGTCTTCACAGCTCCAAGGGTCAGTCTTGATCTCCAGTGACTGTCAGGGTGAAGCTTGCATGTTCTTTTCATGAGCAAGAGGATTCTCTTTATGTACTCCAGTTTCCTCCTATATCCAAAGACATACTGGTTAACTGGTTAGGATAAAATAGCATTATATTTTGCCCTTGTAACCAGGGTCATGGCTAAAAAGGGTCCACTAGGACCAGTTAATTTACCTGGTAGACAAATGAATGATCTAAAAATAATAATTAAAACATTTAATATTTTTAAAAACATCTGTATGAGCTGAATTTATGAAGGAGTTTAAACCCCCCTTTGTGTGAGAAACAAGCATGATGGTCTTATTGATTAAAGTACAATCAAAGTAACTGGGGCATCAGAAAGAACTAGGAATAAATACTTATCACACTGCTAAAAGGAAAAGAAGCAACTCATGCTTATCTTTTGGTGATTATGACAATTATTTTGTCTGAATGTGATGCATTGGATGAATTGTTAAAATCATAGTTGTTAAAATACATTTGGTTTAGTTGTGATATAAACCATTAGAGCTGTAAGTTTATTATGCATATTTTATATGTCCTACTTCATTTTCCATTGCTGGCCTATGATACGTAACTGTGTACATGGGAAGGGTTGTATGATCTACCACTGAAGCTATCAGACATTTTCCTTTAAAAGGAATGTCTAACATTGTCTATTTGATGAAATTAGCAGTGATCCACCTGCAGTGGTGGCAGAGAGTGATTAATCCATGACTATGGTCCAGCTGACCTGAGTTCGATTATCAGCTCAGAGACTTGACAGCGCTGGAAAAAGAGAACAGTCATACACCTGCTGAGGGCTTGGTTAGGCAGAACAAAATCTGTACAGCCACAGTCTCTGAAAGGAGGGCTAGCATTGCAGTGGGCATCCCTGTGGATAGCTTATGATGTACAGAGCCACTGCGTGGTGGTAGCCCTAATTAGTACATGCTTTCCCATTGTCATGTAATATTATTTTCCCTTTCTCAGTGGCAAGGTTAAAAAGTTACATAAAGTGCTGTCATTTCCAATTTCCAGGCAAAAGCACAAATTCCATGATGTCAGCTGGATTGACTCCCCCTCAGGACATTTCTCACCCTAGTGGATCTGGAAATTCTCTACTACTAAGGAATGAGTGTCCTTAAGTTCATTTGGTGGGATTGAAGGTCAGCATGCAGATGGTGAACGAATACAAAAAAAAAAAAAAGAAATGAACAATGATTCCTACTTTGTTCTAAAGTCTATGTGAATGATAATCCAGAGATAGTTGTTTATCTTCCAATCAGAACAAGGTTGTTTAGAAGAAAAAGGAGTGTGGATGGGTTGGTGATAACAGTGACTCAGAGAAATTTTTTTGAAGTGTGAGGGTAATACATATTTTTGAAAAAAGGGATAGTAGGTTCTTATTTCTACTGCTACAGATATAGATAGATAGATAGATAGATAGATAGATAGATAGATAGATAGATAGATAAATAGATAGGGTTAGCATCAAAATTATGAGTGAAGGTTCAGCGACCACGGGATGTCGAATTACGGTTGGCTGAATCTGTGTTGCCAATCCTTCGTGTGTGCAAAGCCTGGTTCAGTGAATGCACTGTGCATTTGCACATATATGGTTGACCTTATTACATGAGATCACGGTACAGTGTGGATTGAGAAATGTTTCCTCTTCCCCACTGTAGTGCTATCTTGGAGTTGGAATATATAATTTGCAGGGGGTGCAAGGGGGTTTGTCCTCCCACAAAAACGTATAGTTCAGTGTTGTGCAGTACGTTCATATTGCTGATAACCTGAACTTACATTACTGTTGTGTAAAGTGCAGAGGAATAATGCTGAATTCAAATAATTGGCACTATGTTCGACATACTGACCTAGGCAGAGTTCCATGTTCACTGTTGTGGTTCAGTGAAACAAACATTTTCTTTTTTTGACCGTTGCAATTTTGATAGTAAACCAATAGATAAAAATATATACATATATATATATATATATATATTTTTTTTTTTTTTTTTGAGGGGTGGCATACACAGGAAAGCACAACATAAAAACAAAAATAAGCCATGAATAAACTCAGTTGTTATGCAGAGGAGCTTAACAGTAATGTTGATGGCACAGGATAAGTGGGCCCAAACAGGAGATTTATGACCAGTGTTTAAATTATCTTTCTAACAGAGTTTACAGTAAGAAGGAAATGCATACTGAAGCCACAAATGGGCAGGAGTACAATGCTACCATTAGCACTTGCTGAAGTCACACAAATAACACAGTCATAAACTCTGACCATGAAAATAACACAATCATAAAGCCTGACCATGACAGCTCTTACAGTAACACAGCAAGGGTGCTATAGAATTGCAGATACTTACAGGAATGGATGATGCCTTGTGTGTAGTATTAGGGTACAGAAGAATTGAGAGATACAGACAAGAGGCATTTTTTAAGCATGTAGATTAGAAATGGTCTAAATTTTTAATTGCATTGCAGCAGCACCTAGTGGTCAGAGAATAAAAGGTACTGAAAAAGCAGAAGATGGTTGCTTCAGTTTGACACTGATAAGAAAGCAAGGACACAAGAGTACATTACAGTTTTCATAAAAAAAGTTTGCAAAATACCATTTCTGAATGTTTAAAAAGAATAGAAACTATATTCAATAATAAAAACTAGAAAGCAAGACAGTGTTCACAGTTGCTCCTGAAAAACGACACACATTCAGTGGGCTAAACAGTTTAATATATAAATAAAATAATAGGCTTCTGCTAATAGCAACAATGCAAACACTCTCCCTTTGTTTATCTATACCTGTATATTTATATCTATCTTCTATCTATCTATCTATGGGGTTGGACATGATGGGTGTGCATGGTGCAGAACTACCACACACCCAATGCAAGCACTGTCTCTGTATACAATCTCTCTGTATAACTCTATATGTATATATCGTCTATCTGTGTGTCTATCTGTCTAGCTTTCTAGCTGTCTATCTATTTGCAGTAGAGCATGAGAGATGTGCACGTTACAGATACTACCACACATCCATGGGTATCTTGAGTCATGAACCTGGGGCACAAGTTTCTTAAAATGACTGGGCATGCAATAATATCTGTACTGTGAGTAGTCTAAAATAGCTTACTGCATGTATAAAATTTTTTCTTTTTGAATTATGAATTTTTACATTTATTGGTTTTAGTATGATAACCATATGCTTTATAATGTATTTCGAAGTTAAATATTTCCTTTGCCCATTTAACCGATTGCTGTGTAGGGTTAAAACTTTTTAACTGTGTGAAACTCTGGTGTTAAACTTTAAGGGCAGTCATTTAATGGACCATTCTGTAAAACATTTGTGTCAGATTATGTTGTAAAGTTCTGTTTGTAAACATGTGCATATACTGCTCAAATGTCAGTACCAGTCCATTTTATATTGTTAACATTTTAAAAAAGTCAAAAATCATCATAAAATCATTCATTCATTTTCAGTATGTGAAGAAGTCACAATAAACGTAGATTTTTAAAAACTGGGATCATTGCTACAAGAAACTGTAGGTATGACTTGGAGCATAGCAGCAGGTGAGCCACCTCTGATATCTATTCAGAGCTGCAGGCAACTGCTATTCAGCCTGCATATCCAAGCATGTGAATCAGTAAAAATGAGGAGATTTAAATATCAGTAGTAAAGGCTTCATGAACGTATTTACTTTTTTCAGGTAATGCAGTCTTAAAACATTCACAGCTGTAAGCATTTTTTTAATTCCAGTAACTGAAAAACACATATATCTTAAAGTGATGTACAACTAAATCATTTTCTTAAGTTGATTGAGCTTAGGCATGCTCTTACTCTTTATTTATTTGTAAATTGTGACAATTGTTCTGTGTGTTTTATTCATATCTTGATACACATTTATGCTTATGCAGAGTTTTACTTAAGTACTCTATCATCAACAAAGCATATTATGTTTTCTAATGTATGTTTTGTGTGTGTGTGTGTGTGTGTGTGTGTGTGTGTGTGTGTGTGTGTGTGTGTGTGTGTGTGTGTGGGTGTGGGTGTGTGTGTGTGTGTGTGTGCTTCCATTAAATATTGTGTCCTGTAGATTGGCAACTAGATAGTAGGGGAGTTCTAATCTCACAACAATCATAAGCGGACAGATGATCCGCTGTGGTGAGCTGCATTACTAGAAGGGGAAAATCAGGCCACTGTAGTTTTAATGGACAATTTCAGGCCAATGAAGCCAAACCCCACTAGCTATGGATAGTGGAGTTTGGCTTCATTGGCCTGAAATTGTCCATTAAAACGACTTCAAAAGTAAAAGTCATGGGCAATCAGAATCGCCATATAGCTGAAACACATGATGTTCATAGGGGTCATTTGCATATATCCCATGTGCCTCTGTTACAGGAGGTTTGGGAGGCCACTCATTGGAAGTTCTAGCTTGGCTGGAGTTTTCATTTAGTTTGTACTCATTGGTTTTTCAGTGTGACCTTCTCACTCTTTGTTTCTGTTTTAAGTAGTGTAGAAAAGATTAGATTCACTTTTCCATTACTGGCACAGCTGTGGACTATTGGGGATTGTTGCACTCAGGAGTGTATTGTCTTTTAGTTGAGATGTTAAACTGACATCCCATCTGCCTGAGTTGATAGATCCTACAGGACTTATAAAAACAAATGTAAAAATATGCATTCACATAATGCATTGCTATTTACAATATTTAAAATATTTACACACACTTGTATACAGGTTCTTATAAATTATAACATATGCTTTTCCTTTATCTACATGCAATCATCCATACCATTATTACTAACATCCCACTCTTAATGTACATATATTTTTTTACCACAACAGAATGCACAAACAAGTAATTTCCCATCTGGATTTTCTATCTGTTTATATTTTTTGCACTGTATTCACCATACAAAATCATTCCTATTGTTACTTTTCAATATTTTCATTAGCCCATTTTTATTAACTTTTCTCCAAAATGTAGGGCAATGTACAGAGAATGTCTAATTCTCTCTTCTTGTTCTTCCTGATAAACATTACAGTTTCTTTCATTATAGTACTTGCATTTCATTAACCCCTCCACTAGCAATTGTTTTAAAGGCAACCACCACAAAACACCCTGGAATTCTGACTATCCTTTCTTTCTTACCTCTGTTGCCTTTTTTGTTTCTTGTTGCACATGCACTATTACTATCCATTCCTTCATTTTCTGTAATAGTCTACTGCTTCCCTTTATATTTCTGTCACTTTCTTTTTCTGTTCTGTCACATTCACAATGTCTCTGTATCTTACATTCAATGCATTTACAGTTATTCTCTTTTTCCCATGTACTCTCATCTTCAATCCCCAATTTAAATGTAAAGAGGCCAGTAATACTATGGTGTTTATAGTTCTAAACCACATTTGCTATATCCATTACATACATTCCCTTTTCTAAGGTTTGATGTAGACCTCACAACACTATCCCAAAGACTATTTACAAGAATTAATTTTAAAAGAAGATGCAAAAAACATACCACTCTTATTTCCCTAATTTCCCTAATGTCACTGAATGAGTAAGATAGTTTTCTTGAACATCAAATTACATAGCCACCATGCAAACATTATTTCCTTCATTTGACATGAAATTTATTTCTATAATTTTTCAGCATTCTTAACTCCATATTTTAGGCCTAATATTTCTCTTTTCTTGTAAAATATATACTATGTATTAGCACTACATAACCATATCCTTTGTTTTTCCATTATAGTAACACTAACCATCAAGGGAGCCCGCAGGAATTTTTGCAGGGGGGTGCAAACCCGGAGCACCGCCCCCAACTCCTCCCCTTCAAGGCACCGCCCCAACTCCACCCCTTCAGCCCTCCCGCCGCACACACGCAGCCATTCCAGTATCTCATTACTTGGCTATTTCTCCCCAGTTGCCATAAACACTATTCAAAACTCTGTGTGCATACTGTTTTATGCATTACTTCTGCAATGATTACAGATACTTGGTTTTAATTTTCAACTTTTATTTCAAATTTTAGGGCCCAATAGCCTAGTAACCTCCTATTTTATAGCACAAACACTGACAGACATTTGCTAAACTTAAACAAAGCAATAGTCTTACAATGAAAACAGACTTAGCATTAAAACTTCTCTACCTTTGAAACTCACATGCACGGAAACAGCATTGAAACCCACATTCAAATAAAATGCATCTGGCCAGTGGCAGGTTAAGGTTACCTTTGGACTGTTTTCAAATCATAGGCCCCTTGCACACATTTCAGAACCATACATAACTGCTTTGATTCACCTTCCTGATTGTATTAATTATAATATACAATAACTGAATTATATCCCTTGTTAATATAGCACCACTTAAGAGTGTGTTTTATAGTTTTGAACATTTTTCCATTAAGCAATGAAACAAAACATATGAACCAATAATGACAAATTGCCCAATTCAGAACATTTCAACCATAAAAGACCACTTAAACGTCTATCATTACAATCTACCAGTATCAGTCAATATGCATAATCTCTGCAGAAGTAAAAGTCATCTGAATAATTTCACAATAAAGAGATCTGAAACTAATGGAGAGGTTGTTGCTAGAAAACAGCTTTATATTTCAGTGTTTCATCTACAAATTCAGTGCCTACTGCCCTTAAACAATAAATTGCCTATGTTACATTTAAAAAAAATGCTAAGCTTGTATATTGCAATAGAAATAAGTGGCAAGCAGAAACACAGGTTCATAGTTACTAGGCATCTCATCCAAAGGAGGACTGCAGCACTCCACCCCCTTAAAATACACATGTGGTGGGAGTAGAACCTACAGCCCTCTACATTAAGATGCAAGTATGCTACCTACTGTGCTAATAAGACTGTTTTGAACTTCTACACCACAACAGTGATACCATTTGCTAAACAAAACAGTTGCACATTTTAAGCAGACTTAGCATAAGCAGTAGTAAACTTCTCTTCCCTTGAAGCTCACAATTCCTTGAAAATAAATTCTACCTGCTGACTTTAAATATGGCATTTCACTCTCTCAAACACACACACATACCTCAACCTCTGTGAAAATCTGTATGGTTGAGAGGTATGACACACATACATACCCCGACCTCCTTAGAAAGTGGCTAGAACAAAATTGTTGCATTAGTATGCATTTTCTGAGGATATGAAGTCTAAAACTCAACTTCAGTCTTCAATGATTTGCCAGAAAAAAGACAATTTTATGAGAAACAATCTGAAAATATGAGGCAAAAATCTGGATAATTGTGAGGTTAAACCCCCCATACACCCCTCCCCTCCCTCTTACACACACACACACCTTTTAAACACACACACACACCATAGGCGCCAGAAGCTGTTAAAGGGTGGGGCGGAGGAGACAGGGGCACTTAGTGAACTAAAAAGGGTAATTTTTTATAACTATTTGCTACCACAGCATAGGTTCACTTGGAGGACATTTTAAGCTTTGCCAATTCCCTTTTGGTGCTTGAATTAACGATTTCTGATTGGTCTTAGCTATCCCCATGGCTGATAATTGTATATTAGCCCTAGTGAGAACAACTGTGATCATACCATAGATAATTTGAGGGGCCATGTAAGGGATGCAGCATTTAGGAACTGCCTCTGTCCATTAGTGGCATGAGGGGAAACCCTGGAGTACATTTTCTATTACCCATCCTTAGATCCAAGTTGCATTTGAATATGGATGGATGAGCTTTGCTTTATTTTTATGGATAGTCTGTTCCAGCAGTGGTAGTCTGTGATATAGATCCATCTCCCACAACATTCAGTTTAGATATCTGGACTGAGTATTTCTGATGCCATTTGACTTGTTAATGTTCACTAGGTCCATCTGTATTATGTCAGAGGATGCTTTGTATGCCAGACATGTCACCTCTAAGGACTCTGTAGGATACTGAGTATAATAATAAATCTTTGAGGTAGTCCATGCAAGACCTATTGTTTAGGACTTGTATCCTTTTAGTAAGGTATCTCTGAAGATATTCCAATTGTTGCATGGGGCTGGACAGATACATGCCAAAGTGAGCATTATACAAAATGATTGACATAATGAGAGCTATCTAAAGGGGGACAACAACATCTCTAGATCTAGTCACAATCCATTTGTTTATAAGCTGTGCAATATAGAAAGGCTTTATGATGTTGGGCACATGTTGGTCAAAAGTTAGGTCACTGTACACACAAGTTCCCAAATGCCAAACAATTGGATCAGTTCTCAGAGAGCATTTTCATGATTTTGACACCAGTTATTATTTGGTTAAGTCATTTGGGGATTCAATAACTTCTAGCTTGCAGGCATCTCAAACTTAACTGGCCAAAGCTCTTTGGTATTTCCTTTTACTTTTGAGATGTATATGCCAAACAGAAAGTCTCAGCACCAAACCGGGGGACTCCATTGGTGACTGGTCTCTTCCCTGTTTTGATCTCCTGCATCCTGTGAGCCAAGCTGGCAATGCAGCTGGCGATGTAAGTGTTTGCCTCTACATTATTCATCTTTTGTACTACACCTGAGTGGGGATTGTGTCAAAGGGCTTGGCCAGGTCAAGGTAATATGGTGTAAACTTTACCTTCATCCATTGCTTTGATAACAAGTCTCATGTCCCAACACCTTTACAAGAACGGTTCTTGGAATTCATAAATTCCAATGCCCTGGATCAACTAATCCATAGTCCCACCAGGGGCTCCAATATCCTAGACCTGGTCATTACCAACATGGGAAATCAATGCTCCATACCTATGGTCACCTCGTTAGTCAGGTCTGACCATAAGCTAATCACCCTTAACATCCACATCCCACCCCCAGTAAAGAAACCACCATAAAAACTTCTCCAAAGCCAACTTCATGCTACTCAAGTCAGAAGTGACAAACTTCATAACACCCATGCAGACGGGAACTGAAAGTTCAACTGCTGAATCCTACACTAAGGCACTGGCACATCCACTCATGCATGAATCGTGCCATCCCAAATAGAACCAAAATGCTCTCATCCAAAAAAGGAAGCCAATCTGGTGGTCCCCTGCCATAAACAAACTTTACAACAAAAGGAAGAAACTTTTGCAGAAAAGAGGAAAATCCCAGGATGCAAAACTCCCTTACTAGCCTCAGTAAGAAACTGAGATGCCTCATAAAATCCTCCAAAGCTAGTTACGAAAATAAAATTGCCAAAGATTCCAAAGACAACCACAAAGCATTCTATAACTATGTCAAGAATCTAAATGGCAATGCTCAGATCTGCTCTGAGCTAAAACAGAATGGCATTAAATATACTGATCCAAAGGATATTGCCAATATCCTGGCAGATCGATTCAGTGCCAACTTCTCACCCCTCTCACCCCCTAAATGGCCCATCTCAATACCGGAAGATTGCCAAATTCCAGTAATAACGGCCACACAGGTACAAAATGCACTCTCTAAAGCCAAGAATACAGCATCCATGGGACCAGATGACATCCCGGGCTGTGTACTACATGAACTACAATATGAACTGGCACCTCACCTAAGTGTCATGTTTAATCATAGCCTCACCTCAGGTTTCGTGCCCACTGAGTGGCGCAGAGCTTCAGTTATCCCAATCCACAAGGGGATCCACCTTGGATCCTGGAAACTACCGTCCCATCAGTCTGACAAGCCTTATCTGCAAGGCCATGGAGCGTATTATCATGGAACTTATAAACAAAGACATTGGCAACCTTCAAACACTGGACCCCACCCAGTTTGGGTTTGTGAAGGGCCGATATTGTCTCCTGAACCTGAATGACTTCTTTGAATCAGTCTCCAAAGCCATGGACAAGGGTAAGGTGGTCCACACAGCCTATCTAGACCTTGCCAAGGCCTTTGATACCATCCCCCACTCTGGAATCATAGATAAACTTACTAAGTTGGGCATTAATCCCTATGTCACCCAATGGGTTGCTAAATGGCTTACTGATAGAACCCACACTGTAAAAGTAGCCGACTCCAAATCCAGCTCCAGACAAGTGACAAGTGGAGTACCTCAGGGTTCAGTCCTGGGGCTGCTCTTGTTTGGCATCTACTTCTCTGAAGTACAGGTCAACACTAAGGGACTCTGGCTAACAAAGTTTGCAGATGACTGCAAACTGGGAGCCATTATGGAATCCCCAAATGATGTTGATACTCTACAAAAGGGCCTTACAGAAACAGATGCTTGGTGCCAGAGCCATGGGCTCAAGCTCAATGCCAAGAAATGTATTGTTATCCCCTTTGGGAAAAAACATGTATCCATGAATTACTATATAGGTGGCAGTACACTAAACACAGAAAGTGTGATAAGAGACTTAGGGACACAGGTGGACAGTGGTCTCACCTTCGATAACCACATCACCACAACAGTCAGGAAATCCTTCTATGTGGCACACCTCATCACAAAGGGCTTTTCATCCAGAAAAAGGAGGTCATTGTCCCACTGTACTCATCCCTCATTAGACCCATTATAGAATACAACGCCCCATTTGGTATGTACCTCTCAAGACATCTGCAACAACTGGAAAGGCCTCAGAAATACCTCACTAAAAGAATCACAGGCCTAAAGCAGATGCCCTACGCTGACCGCCTTAAAAAACTCCAGCTATACTCTGTTGCATATCGCCTACTCAGAGGCGATCTCTGCTTAACATACAAGGCCATGTCAAACCCAGAGCTGTTGGACATGCTACACTTAAAGAAATCCCAATCCCTCAGAGCTACACGCTCCAGGGATCTAAACCTTGTCATCACAATAAACAAAACATGCTGGAGGGATAGGTTCCTGACCCAGAGACTCCCCAGACTCTGGAATAAATTGCCCATACATGTCAAGCAGAGTGCCTCTTTGGACCTCTTCAAGAGGAACCTTGACGATTGGATGGGAGAAAGGAAATTCACCCCAGGGATCACGTCAGTCGCCCTGCTAGACAGGGGTCCAGGAAAGTAAATAATGTGGGAAGAAATAGCCAGGGAATTGTTATGGCTAGGCTTGTATAGGCCCTAGGGCTGATAGCCTAGTACTAACCTATGAACCCCAACCTATGAACCTAAGAGTAAAGCTTAACATTTTCTCATGATTTTGAGCCTTTCACACTTTCCTCTGGGCTGTTTTCAAACATATTTTAGGGCCATGCATACATGTATGCATTCCTTGATTCACCTTCTTGATTGTATTAAATTATATTCCTTGTATAATACAGCACAGATTAGACTTGTTAGAGTGCATTTTAAATTTATTGTTTAAACATTTTTCCAGTAGGCAATGAAACAAACATGCATTAACCAATAATGACAAAACTGCCCTATTCAGAACATTTCCATGATAACAGTCTACTTCCACACACAACTGCATTTTAAATTTATTGTTTGAACATTTTTCCAGTAGGCAATGAAGCAAAATGCATGCACCAGTAATGACAAAACTGCCCTAGTCAGAACATTTTCATGATAACAGTCTACTTCCACACACAATATATAAATACAGAATCACAGTAGTGTAAGCCATAGGCATGTTGGCTACAGTAACCTTTGTGAGATACTCTGCAGGTGTGGGTATGTCTGTCTAACAGCTTACTGTGAAAAAAATCAGTACTTAAAATGGCAAGAGCTCTGTATCATATACAGCAAAGCAGCAGTCAATCCCCTGCACACTGACATATAAAATAAGCTCTTACTAATCAAAAATATTTCAGTAAATTCTCAGCTCCTACCTGCATTATGCATGCAATGAAAATTTTGCCAGTCTGGAAAAGGTGTGGTCTACAACCTTGAATCTTGGGGTACTATAAGTAATTATAGCCTGCTTTAAAAGGAGCAGTCAAAAATGTTTCACCTTTTTATTCAAGAAATTTGGGCAAAGCCAAAACAATGGACAGAGTCCCAAAAAGGAACAAATTTTAAACATTCTTTTTATTTGTAAACCAGGTAAGCCTACTGAAAAGGTAAGGAAAATACCTGCCCCAAAAAAATGAAATGAGCAGCTGCAACTGTCCCAATACACCTTGCATTGGTGTGCTGTGTTTTCATAAGTGGTGTGCATGTTAAAAGAAAAGCACTTGTTTAAAGGGAAAAAGTTAAAGAAAACAGTTTGTGGAGCAAACAGCAGTAGGTATCCAACTTCTTTAACCGGGCAGCATATGGCATCTGTTTGAGCCCTTTGATCCTCTTATGAGGTACTTTTGAGGTCTTTCCAGTTGCTGCAGGTGTCTGGTAAGGTACATCCCAAAGGCATTGTACTCAATTATGGGCCTGATGAATGCAGAATAATAATAGAAATGATACCATTCATTTCACTTGGCAGCATTTTTCTTTCATGTACCAAACATAGAATGAATAGTGAGTTTTGTAGGAGGTTGAAAAGACATGATTAACCTCAAGTCTTTTCATGAGACTGCATTTAAGTTATTGTATTTTTACACAACCTCACATTCTTTCAACATCTCAGTAAGCCTCAAAAAAGAGCATCACAGAAAAGAATGACATGTGTATTTGTTACTCATTCCACTATAGAACACTGGTGGCACTGAAACACATGCAGGGTCTTATCTTATTATTTTAAATCCAACAGCAGCTATAAAAATACAACTTTGAGAAGCACGCAAATACTTAAAATGCAGCTTTGTTTAGTTTACCTAAATACCAGAAGGCTATGTAGTGGAATAACTACTCAAGGGAAGGAAATCTAATTTTAAATCCTCAGACTCTAGCACTAATAGAAACATGATTCAAGTAATACTCTATGGACTTGAAAGGTGCAAGGAAGAATAAAAAGTAAAACCAGCTTAAGATTCACCAGCTCCTTTATCTGATTTATTTTATACTCTGCAAATAAATGACAAGGAACTCCCATTTATGCCAAAAGTATATTTTGATCCCAGTGCATAGACGTTAAGAAAGTATATCTGTGTACCTTATATCTTTTGAAACATCACACATGAGCCCACACAGGATGCCATTTACTAATGTCTACCATTCTGTAGTTTGAAGAACATGCTGATTGTGATATTGTCAGACTCAATAATTTTAGTACTCCTTGGGAACCAATAGAGTTAAATGTTTTGACCAAGCATTTGGTTACTTTCAAGTCATTCAGACCCAGGCTGAGTCTGGAAGTTTAACAGGCACTGGGGTACATGACAGAATTTAATTAAATGCACCCTATCCATTCTCCTCTCACAGACACAGACCTTAACTAGAAAAATAATTATTTACCACCATATATGATTTAGAAGCATGCTCGCTCTCAAATGGGCATGAACCCACAAGAGTATGTACATGTGCACACACACAAGCTCACACTACTCTAATTCACTGCTTACAAGAATTTAAAAAACACTTTTAGACACCAGCTCATAGAAGTTATTGAGTGTAAGCTCTAGTCTATTAAATGGTACTTCCTAAAGTGTCTTCCTTCTGTAGATCTATCAGTCAAAATATTCAACTGAACTGTTAAGATTGTTGACTAACCAAATCCTTCAAATAGACATAAAACAAAGGACAAAATACATTTCTGAACAACATTGGCTCTGTTGTAAGGTAATAAAAATAGGTCTGCAGTTTGAAAGTTTGCAAAAGTAAGGGCTGTGAAAAACCCAAAAGATGACCAAACATGGTGAGTGGCAGAATAAAACTCAACTATACAGACAAAAGAACTAGCACTAAATGACCAGACTCCCCAAAAGACCCATACAAAAGATTTGAATAAAACTCAACTATACAGACAAAAGAGCTAGCACTAAATGACCAGACTCCCCAAAAGACCCATACAAAAGATTTATATAACTATTGTCAAGATCTCATTAGACCTGCTACACAAAATTGCAATATAAAATGATTAAACAGTCCCTTCAACTCCTCTAAATCTGGAGTATAATAAAAGACATGACAACAAAAAAACATACAGTGCATGCAAACCCCTTCTTTGTGAAAACCCACAATAATATTGTCAGTATATTCTTACCTGTATGTATCTTTTCAAATGTCTACCAACACATAACTTACAATTGCTGTCTAAGAACCTGTATGGCACATTGGCACCTCTCTTTTTAGGTAACTAAGGTAATAAACAAATACAAATATAAATCTCACTCTTTCTAGTATGTATGTACACACACACACACACGCCAGCTTACTCACTCTGAAAAGCGCCCAGATTCCACAGCACACCTGTTTCCACTCCACTCCATCTTCAGTCAGTCCTCGCAAAAGAAAACCCGTCAGACCATCAGCAGAAACTGCTTCTAAAACCATCCGTTTCAGTTCCGCGCCATGCGATGATGTCAGCATACGCTTCACCCATAGTCCACGCTAGAGTCTGGAATTCAAATTCCCGATATAGAAACAGGTTGCAAACACCTGTTGCGATGGGACAGGATGCGGAGGAACACCTTAAGGAGGAATGCCTGTTCTTTAAAAAAAAAAAATTTTTTTTTTTTTTTTTTGAAAATGAAACTAATCCCAATTAGCCAGGGGTGCAAGTGCACCCGGCGCCCTTGCTAACCATAATACCTCATTATCAGTCTTATAGCCATCTTCTTTCTTACGTTGATCATTAAATCATCTGGAAAGTTCATAAATATTGGAATGCATGTCTTAACATAATACACCATTCCTACTTCCTTTCTTAGACCCTTTGCTTTCCCTATTATACCATTAATAACTTAACAGAATACTAATACACTTGTTGGACATCCCTGTTTGATGCCCTTCACAATCCATCCATTAACTAATGCCTTTACACAGACCCTTCCATGTACAGCTCTAATGACCACTCTCTTCCTTTAGGATGGCATGCTGCACTAATATATTCCATAAATGGCAATGCCTAATGCTGCCATAAGCCTTCTTGATATCACATGCACCAGAGGATGATGGGAACAGTGCACTTCATAGAAGGGTAGGGTTATTACTGTAATGCCATATACCACTTAATTTACTGGTATCAATATCTTTTCCATGTTTTTTCCTTGCATGTGTTACACTCCACCTTGTATTACTGCTACTGCTTTAATAACTGTTTCATATGCTATCTGATATACTGCCATCATTATTTTATAATCAAATTTACATAAAGTAAACATTTAAAGAAATCTCAGTCCCTCCACACCACACACTCCAGAGACCTCAACCTCATTACCACAATCAATAGAACAAGCTAGAGGGACAGGTTCATAACCTAGAGACTGCCCATGCCATCCCATACATGTCAAACAGAGCACCTCACTGGCTCTCTTCACGAGAAATCTTGATGAGTGGATGGGAAATAGAAAATTCACCCTGAGGATCACTCCAGTGGGTCTACTCAACAGAGGCACTGGGAACTATTGGTCGAGTGGCACGATGCCAGGGTAATCCTATGGGCTAGGCTTGTAAAGGCTCCAGGGCCATTATCCTAGTACATACCTATGAACCTACAATGCAGTGGAAAAGTATTTGCCCCCTTCCTGATTTCTTATTTTTTTGCATGCTTGTTACACTTAAATGTTTTGGATCATCAAACAAATATAAATTTTAGATAAAGATAACCCAAGTAAACACAAAATGCAGTTTTTAAGTGATAATTTAATTTATTAAGGGAAAAAAACTATTTAAACCTACATGGCCCTATGTGAAAAAGTAATTGCCCCCTAAACCTAATAACTAGTTGTGCCAACCTTAGTAGCAACAACTACAATCAAGCATTTGCGATAACTGGCAATGAGTCTTTCACATCACTGTTGAGGAATTTTGGCCTACTCTTCTTTGCAGAATTGTTTTAATTCAGCCATATTGGAGAGTTTCCAAGCATGAACTGCCTTTTTAAGGTCATGCCACAGCATTTCAATTGGATTCAAGTCCGGACTTTGACTAGGCCACTCCAAAACCTTCATTTTGATTTTTAAGCCATTCAGAGGTAGACTTGCTGGTGTGTTTTGGATTATTGTCCTGCTGCAGAACCCAAGTGTGCTTCAGCTTGAAGTCACAAACTGATGGCTGGACATTCTCCTTCAGGTTTTTTTGGTAGAGAGCAGAATTCATGGTTCCATCAATCACAGCAAGTCGTCCAAGTCCAGAAGCAGCAAAGCAGCCGCAGACCATTACACTACCACTACAATGTTTGACTGTTGGCATGATGTTTTTTTTCTGAAATGCTGTGCTACTTTTACACCAAATGTAATGAGACACACATTTCCCAAAAAGTTCAACTTTTGTTTAGTCAGTCCATAGAATATTTTCCCAAAAGTCTTGGGGATCATCAAGATGTTTTTTGGCAAAAGTGAGAGAGCCTTTATGTTCTTTTTGGTCAGCAGTGGTTTTCACCTTGGAACTCTGCCATGCATGCCATTTTTGCCCAGTCTCTTTCTTATGGTTGAGTCATAAACACTGAACATAACTGAGGCAAGTGGGGTCTGCAGTTCTCTAGATGTTGTTCTGGGTTCTTTTGTGACCTCTTGGATGAGTCATTGCTACGCTCTTGGGGTAATTTTTGTAGGCTGGCCACTCCTGGGGGGTTCACCACTGCTCCATGTTTTTTCCACTTGTGGGTAATGGCTCTAACCATGATTTGCTGGAGTCCCAAAATTTAGAAATGGCTTTGTAACCTTTTCCAAACTGATAGATGTCAATTACTTTGTTTCTCATCTGTTCCAGAATTTCTTTATATTGCGGCATGATGTCTTCCTTTTAGGGATCTTTTGGGCTACTTCACTTTGTCTGACAGGTTCTAGTTAAGTGATCTCTTGAGTCAACAGGTCTGGCAGTAATCAGAACTTGGTATGGCTAGTGAAATTGAACTCAGCTTTCCCAAAAATGTAACCACAAACTGGAACAGCTGCAGTAGTTGAAACCATTTATTCACAATGCAAAGGTACAAAAGATAAAACATTACAAATAAAAACTTCAAGAAATATACTTCATGTGTTAAGTGCTTTCTTCCAATAAAATATGGGACTTCTTCAGAACAAACTGAACTACAAACCCAGCCACTTAACTACATATTCCCTCCACCTTTAATTACATTCCATTATCCATCATTTAATTAATCAGATCAAATATCTAATAAGATCAGAGTTAGGCAAATTTAGGACAGTGTGTATAGGAAAGAGATAAGGAAAAATATGCTACTACATAGGAGTGGTATGCACCCACAGCGCATCCCTAGGAATGCCTTTAGGTTTAGGACAATTCCTTAGAATGATGAGACTGCATAATGATGAAGAAGACATGATGGATGCCTTTCATCAACTTAAAAGGGATTTTGTTGAGAGAGGCTAAAAGGTTAGGGAGATAGATGAGTGTATGCAGTCAGTCTTGAGAGAGAGAGACAAGAAGGGTGAGCCCTTCTTTTCTGAGACTTCTTATGAAGTGCAACCAGTAGAGACACCCGCAGATATACGTAGAATCAGGTTTCCTTTAACTTACTCGAATGATGTTGTTTTTTTGTGATATAATTAAGAGAAACTGGAACATTTTGTATGCAAATGAAGAGCTTAGTGAAATAGTCTCCAGTAAGCCTAGTTTTTCTTTTAAGAAAAGTGCATCTATCAACAGAGAGCTATGTTATAGAAGCAATGATATACCATCAGCCCCTACCTCACATAGGTATGGGATGTTCCCCTGTAGGAAGTGTAGTGTGTGCAAGTACATTAATACAGGTAGCCTGTTTGTACATCCTGTGCAGAAGTGCACAGTAGATTTTGCTTTTTATGCTGATTGTACTACAAAGAATTTAGTTTACTATGCTTTTTGCATATACTGTAATGTCTACTACATTCGGAAGACAAACCACTGTTTGAGACATCGTGTGCTTGAACATATAAGAGATATTAGAAATAAAATAGAAAGTAGTACACTATTTAAACATGTAGAGTCTAATAATACACAGCACTATTTTACATTTTTTTGTGTTAGAAATTGTATATGAAAGTTTGAGGGGAGACAACATTAGAAACAGGACAGAAGTCTGTGAGCAGAAATGGGTTCTTTTTTTTTAAAGCAGACTGCTTCCCTGGTATTAATGATATGGTTTCCTTGAAACCATTTTTAAGAGAAAGGTCATTGAATCATTGACTTTTTTACTATGATTTTTAATAGTTTCATGTTGTTTATATGATTTTTGTGTTTTAGCACTTTAAGAATTTATGCTTTGTAACAATTGTTATGTGATTTTCATTGGCTGATTTGAGTATAAAAATGCATGATGCCTTTATTGGGTTGTCTGATGAAGCAGTGTTTTAACATGAAAGCACTCACCTTAATAAACAATTGTTTTATGGTTTACCTGAGTTGGTTTTATTTGATATTTTGAGTTACCATTCTGCCTGCAGGAGCACCATACCATGTTGGTGTGTTATATAATTATGCAGTCTGTTTCCATTAAATATTTTAGAATTACTGAGTGACATTTTCAGGATAATTTAGAGTGAAAAAATAATTTCTCCCTCATGGAAATTTTCTGTAATCTCACCTATTCTTAAACAAGGAAAGGATATTAAGTTAGTCTTCTCATATGGACCAATTTCATTTTTAAATGTAGACTATAAATTATTTAATTCAATTTTCATCAGAAGATTAATAGATGCATTAATTAATAAAGATCAAACAGGGTTTATAGTCAATAAATTAATATACTTTAATATAAAAAGGGTAGTAGCTATCTTAGATTTAGCAAAAGGAATGAACAAGAAATTGACCCTAATTAGCTTTGATATCAAGAGAGATTTTGATCCTGTAGATTGAAACTAGTTGTTTTAAACGCATTTATATTTCCAGAACAGTTTATTGGAATGTTTAAAAACCTGTATAAAGACTCCAAAGTATATGTTAAAACTCAATCTTACATTCCTCAGTCACTTTAAACAATTTCACAAAGCACGAGTATCCCTTGCTCCCTTTAGTATTTGCATTAGTTATCGAAAACTTAGCCAATAGTATAAGAATCAATGGAAAAAATGGATTACCAATCTAAAAATAATTATTTTGCAGATGATATTTTACTAACTATACTAGATTTAAATTATTTGATCTAAGAAATGCATGAAGAAATTGAAAAGTTTCAAGAAATATCACTGCTGAAATTTAATAATAATAATAATAATAAAACTGAAACTTTAGTGTTAAATCAATTAATAGTAAGTTTAAAAAAAATATATATATATATATGTATATATATATATATATATATATATATATATATATATATATATATATATATATATATAAAATTGAGAAGGAAAAGAACTAAAATATTTAGGAATAAAAATCTATCAAGATGTGAGTAAGATTATTAATAATAATTTTGAAAAATAACTGAAGAAGTGAATTGTTTTTATTTTTTTAAGGATAGGCTAGAACTTATTACAATGATTATATTACCCTAGATTTTTTACATCTCTCTCTCTCTCTCATATATATATATATATATATATATATATATATATATATATATATATATATATATATATATATGGATCCCTATCATATGATAGAAACCTCATTTGACTGAAACTCATTTGACTGAGAACATAAGACTGAAATTTCAAAAAATTTTAAAAGACTGAAAAGTCACTTGACTAAAACCCATAAGACTAAAACCCATAATACTAAATTTCAACATACTAAATTGTAATCTGGATCATATAAAACAAGACTAGGTGGGGGGCTGTGCCCCCCACATCACCCTAACTATATATACTAACTCCAGGTTCACACTACAGTAGGGAAAAGGACATAGCAGTGGCAGCATGTAGACTACTGAAAGGTATGTGAAAGGTATGTGCCTTTTCCTCACTATAGTGCAATCCTGGAGTTAGTATTTATAGTGAGTGGATATGGGGGAAATAACCCCCCACCTAGTCTTGTTTTATATGATCCAAAGCAAGTACCCACTGTAAAACTGGAAACAAAAAGCAGCAACAGGATACACCAACACTGAGAAAAACTTTTAATGCAAAAAACAGCAAAGCTTTCGGGTATATACCCTTGTGTTCATTGATGTGATCTTTTAATCTTCTCGTGGTCTTCCCCACATAAAATGATGCACATTGAAGACAAGTAGCCAGATAAACCACATTAGTGCTAGTGCAATTAGCAAATAGTTAAAGACATGGCCAGTGACAGGGTGAATATAAATGTTGCTACCTTTACCTAAAATATCAACACAGTGCAGTCCATACAACAAAAAGTGCCCTTCCTTGTACTTAATTGGGGGGTACGTTTACAACTAAAATCTTTGTAACATAATTTATTTCTCAGATTTCTCATATTCCTATAGGAAGAATGGGGTTTAGAATCTAGCACATTCCTAACATCAGGCAATGCCATCAAAATTACCCAGTTCTTCTCAATAATATGCTTAACCGCCTGGGTATTAATATTAAACGTTGTCACATACCTAACTCTAGTTGAGCTCCCCATGTCAATTTCCATATGCACATGTGTATCACATTCATTTATCATACTAAATATTGGTTTAAGTGACACAACCCTGCCTCTTACAGTTTTGCCCACTAAGTCATAAAGTAGTGTTGAATCATAACCACTGTGCAAAAAGTCCATCTTCATGTCCTCAAGCTGTGTTAAAAAGACACCATCATCTGTATTGAGCTGACTGGCTCTACTAAATTGCACAGCTACTATCCCTTTAAAAATATGGGGAGCACGCATGCTGTTCTCATGAAGATATCTACCAGCATGTATTTCTTTCTTGTGTATACTCGTACATATCAAGCCCTCCTTCAACTCTATACATAAATCCAAAAAAGTAATGTTGGTTTCAGAATATGTCATTTTAAACTTCAAAAAAGTAGTTGTAATATTCAAATAATCTAAACAGGTACATAAATCACTAGATGATCCCTTCCAGACAAGGAAGCAATCATCAACAAAACGCTGATAAAAACAAACATTGCTATTTAACAAATTAGCATCGCTACGTACATATTTGGTTTCTCACTGATGAAGAACCAAATTGGCATAAGTATTAGCCACAGATGTACCCATTGCTGCACCAGTGAGTTACAAGAAATACTGATCATCAAACAAAAAAAAACATTTTTAAGTGAGGACCAAGTCTAATAGAGAACAAATGTTCTCTATTTGTTTGGCAGGCATACTAGCCATGCCGTCAGAAATTCTTTAATAGCCTCAATTCCAAAATTGTTAGGAATAACTGTGTACAAAGATTAAATGTCAAGGGTGACAAATAAATATTCACCCTGAGGTAACGCAATAACACACAGACTATCATACTATTTCCTAAATTTCAATATAAAATCTGTTGTATCTTTTAACACATTCTCACAGTCTAACAAAAAAGGATGTAATTGCTTCTATAAGTAGATGGAAATTGCTTCTGTCAACCAACCATTGCCAGATACGATTGGTCTCATAGGGGGATTGTGCAAGGACTTGTGTATCTTAGGCAGCCCATATAGTTGTGGAACAACTGGGTAAGGTACAGTGAATAAGTGAAAAAGATCAGGATCAATGTCTCCATTGACCTGAAGGTCATATATAAACATATTAACCTTACTAATACACTTCTTGATGCCTAAAAAAGAGATTCACTTACAAGCATTCTCATCATCAAGCAATAGATACATAGCTTTCAGATATTCCTCACGATTCATTAGAACCACAGAGCCTCCTTTATTGGCCTGCTTTATAACAATGGAGGTATCCATCTCTAAAGATTTAAGGGCTAGGAACTCGTCATAACTAAGATTATAACATTTCCTTTTTTTAACATTAGAATATAAATTTTTAGTTCAACCTCACAAAGGTCATGGAAAGCCATGAGCACAGGCAAACTGATAGGTATGAAAGTACTTTTCCTCTTACAGTAAATAGACTGATGTGAAGCAGAAAATTTAAATAATATTTTTAAGTTAGCACTTCTGACAAACTGCTTCAAATCTGTAAGAGCAGTTACGATGTCATCAGCAGCTGTAGGAATAAAACTAAGTCCTTTCTGTAACAAGGACAAATGTGGTGGTTCAAGACAAAATGTGGATAAATTAACAGTACCTTGGGCTATCGCCGGATCAATTTTCCTTGCCTCATAGGGCTCTTGTTCTTCAGTTTGGTTCCACTGAAGTTCTGTCTCTGTGAGGATCGGCCCCTCGACACACTCCGTTCTTTCACCTTTTCTGGCTGGTCCAGCTGAAAACGTTTCTGAGAGACATTTAAAATTAGTTGTTGACTCCTACTGTTCACATTGTCATCACCATGTTCCTTCTCCATTGACTCAACAACAACATGTGCACTGACATGCGCACTGGTACCAGTCTCTGGCATGGAAGTCACCAGAGCGTCAGAATTTATGGGCGTGTCCTTGGACAAACGGTCTGACACAACAGAAGAAACCAAGGGTAAGGAGTCAGAAACACTCACAGTTAAGGATCCAGTTTCAGAGAAGTCATTACTCGATATACATTGCCCAAAAAGCTTACTCACAGAAGAAGAATCTTGTTTAGGCCAAGAAAAGATGTGGCTCCTCTGAAAATCAGATATATCACGCGTAAACTTACGTTTTTTCATAGCCTCGAGCCTATCATCCAGTGAGTGCAATTTGTCAAGCATCTGTCGATACACATTAACCAAATCAGAAAAACAAGGCATGGATAGCAACTTGTTCTCCAAACTAATAATTTTGTCCTTTAGATCACTCTCAGTCTTAAAAAAATAGTCATTTATCAAAGACATATAGTCGAGGCTTAACTTCAAATTAAGCTGTTGCCAATGCTTAAGTAGATCTAAATAAACATTGCCATACGATGGCATTTTCAGAATCCTTAAGCCTCATAGAACAATGCCCATTTCAAGATAAGCTAAAAAACTAAAACGTTGCCATTGCAAACATTTATAGGATCCAACTTTCTTTTCTAATAGCTCTAGGTTCTTATTAAAATCAACAACAGTCTCAGATAATGAAGCAGAAGGATTGCCAGTAGTTTACATCTCTCCAGGAACCAAATTAAGAAGTGGATTGACCACTCTAATTTAGAGAGCTGTCACAGAAATAGTTTTTTGTTAGACTGTGAGAATGTGTTAAAATATACGACAGATTTTTATATTCAAATTTAGGAAATGGTATGATAGTCTGTGTGTTACTGCATTACCTCAGGGTGACTATTTATTTTTCACCCTTGAAATTTCATCTTTGTTCAGTTATTCCTAACAATTTTGGAATTGAGGCTAGTAGAGAATTTCTGACTGGCATGGTTAGTATGCCTGCCAAACAAATAGAGAACATTTGTTCTCAATAAGACTTGGTCCTCACTACGAATGTTTTTTTGTTTTATGATCAGTATTTCTTGCAACTCACTGGTGTAGCAATGGGTACATCTGTGGCTAATACTTATGCCAATTTGGTTCTTCATCAGAGGAAAACCAAATATGTACGTAGTGATGCTAATTTATTAAATAACAATGTTTGTTTTTATCAGCATTTTGTTGATGATTGCTTCCTTGTCTGGAAGGGATCATCTAGTGATTTATGTACCTATTTAGATTATTTGAATGGTACAACTACTTTTTTGAAGTTTAAAATGACATATTCTGAAACCAACATGTATAGAGTTGAAGGAGGGCTTGATATGTACGAGTATACATAAGAAAGAAGTACATGCTGGTAGATATCTTCATAAGAACAGCATGCATGTTCCCCATATTTTTAAAGGAATAGTAACTGCGCAATTTAGTAGAGCCAGTCGGCTCAATACAGTTGATGGTGTCTTTTTAACACAGCTTGAGGACATGAAGATGGAGTTTTTGCACAGTGATTACGATTCAACACTACTTTATGACTTAGTGGGTAAAACTGTAAGAGACAGGTTTGTGTCACTTAAACCAATTTTTAGTATGATAAATGAATCTGATACACATGTGCATATGGAAATTGACATGGGGAGCTCAACTAGAGTTAGGTATATGACAACGTTTAATATTAATACCCAAATGGTTAAGCATATTATTGAGAAGAATTGGGTAATTTTGATGGCATCTCCTGATGTTAGGAATGTGCTAGATTCTAAACCCCATTTTTCCTATAGGAATATGAGAAATCTGAGAAATAAATTATGTTACAAAGATTTTAGTTGTAAATGTACCCCCCAATTAAGTACAAGGGTGGGCATTTTTTGTTGTATGGACTGCACTTGTTGTGTTGATATTTTAGGTAAAGGTAGTGATGTTTATATTCACCCTGTCACTGGACGTGTCTTTAACTTTAAGCTATTTGCTAATTGTACTAGCACTAATGTGGTTTATCTGGTTACTTGTCTTCAATGTGCATTATTTTATGTGGGGAAGACCACGAGAAGATTAAAAGATCGCATTACTGAACACAAGTCTGAGATTAGGAGGAATAATGATAAGAACACACTTTATAAACACATTTTGCTTTGTGGTAGTGCTCATAAGTTTATGTTTAGGGTTATAGACATGATCCAAATGTCCTTAAGAGGTGGTGACATTAATAATCTTTTAGAAGTTAAAGAATATGAGTGGATTTTGAGGCTAGTTGCTGCTCGTCCACCTGGTCTTAACACTGCTGTCACTTTAAAGCTTATTTTAGTGAAGTTACAGCAGAGTACATTTTGATTAATCTTTTACTTTTTATTTTTTATATGTTTTTGTACATGGTTTTATATATATTGTTTATTCATTTTATGACTTTTTTGTGATTTTATATGTTGCTTTGGTCATCTGATCGGCTGGCTATGATCATGTGACCTTTTTGGCTCCTATTTAAATCTGATTGTTGTGACTTTGAATTTGTATTTAGCATTGAGGAAGGGTGTAGACCCAAAAGCTTTGTTGTTTTTTCCATTAAAAGTTTTTCTCAATGTTGGTGTATCCTGTTGCTTGTTTTATACGACCTAGTTTACAATTTTGTATGTTGAAATTCAGTATTATGGGTTTCAGTCTTATGGGTTTCAGTCATGTGACTTTTCAGTCTTTTGAAATTTCAGTTTTATGGTTTCAGTCAAATGTGTTTCAGTCAAAAGTGGTTTCTATCATATGATAGGGATCTATATATATGTATATATATATATATATATATATATATATATATATATATATTTTTTTTTTTGCATTTAATAGCATTAATATCTGACAAAAAAATCTTTTAAAGAAGATGGAAAAATGTTAACTTCATTCTTATTGTATCCTAAAAAGCCTTGAATTGATTATAGAAGTCATATAAGATTATCGGAGTATGCTGGTATTAGCTTCCCAGATGTAGTATCTTATTCTCTTGCTGCAAGTTTTAACTCTGTTGTATTCTGGATAGACTAAACTTGCATTCGTCAATGGAAAACCATCGAGGAGCAGATTATACTTAATTCTTATAAGTTTATTAAAAATTATAAATTATAAATTTGTAATAATTCTTTAATCTGGTTAACAAAATTTACCTTACAAGAAAATTAATTTCAGTCTTTAAAATCTGTGTATATGAAATCAATTCTTACCACAGTTAAGAAATATGTTTTTTAAAACTCCATTAATACCAAAAATGGAAATATTTGTGCTTTCCCTGTGCACATACCTCTAGATTTAAGAAAACTCAGAAGAGTGTTAAAATTAATTTACTAAAAGGAATGGATTAGTATTATGGTCTGATTACTTTGAAAAAGGAAAAGCTAACTCACCACAATATTTAATGAAATAATATAAGCTGGATGAATCTGCTAAGCAGTTAATATCCATCAATCAGAAATTAAATAACTTTGTGGATAATATGAGTGAAGAGGAACAGATAACTATTCTTCCACTATATGAATATATGTATGCTATTATTGAAGATAGATCGGCCTACAAAAGAAGCTTGTCCAAGCTATATTAGTTAACTATAAGTAATATTAATAATACTTTTGATGCAAAACTCTGGAACTTTTTAGATAGTAGTGGATTCAGTAAGTCACTATATGGGAATAATAAAACTTTGTTACTTAAAATCAGTTAGTCAAACTTCTTCATGTTTATACTGGAAAGTTTTTTCTGTGGAAATATATACATAGAATGTTTGTTACTATAAAATTTCTAAGTTTAGTAAAATGTCTTCTTTACTTTGTTGAAGATGTACTAAAAATGAAAAAGTTGATTGGATACACAGGTTTATGGATTGTGAAAAATTAGATTTATGTTGGGAAGAGATATGCATGTTTTGAAGGCATTATGGTCTGATAATTGTTCTTTAACTAGATTAGTAATACTGATAAATGTTACACCCTATATCTGTAAAAGCAAAAGAACAAAAAATGTTTTGGGGTCTCTTGACAGTCAATAGAAAAGTTATTACAAAAATTTGGAAAACAAACTCAGCTTCTATGTTCAAAGAATTTTTAAATTTAACAGCAAACTACGTAACACTGAAAAAGAAGTGATCAGAATACTATCTATAAATCATACTAAGACTTTTAGTGGTTGGGATAACCACAAAATGTTGCTACTGAAATACCAAGATTCTTAATGAATTAATTGTATAAGATTACCTTGATAATTCAATGTATTCCCCATCATTGTATAACACTATGTGAAGTTGAATCTCTTCCTTTCTGTTTATATACTGTAAACATGTTAAATTAACAAAAACAATTCTTAAAAAAATGGATGATAATAGTAACAAACATTTGCACTTTTCCAGCCAAATGCTCACAATACAGCAAAAACTTCCTTTTCTTATCAGTTCCTACATTGCTGCACAGATCTCTCAAACCCCATTCATTGGCTTGTTTCTTCCTTGTTAGTATGTATACTACCTCATATCTCCTCTGAATTAGCCTACTCAATAAAAGGTAAATACATAGTAGAATGAAATGCACACCAAAGTTATAGACATCTGAAAGGGGTACTTTTATGTAGAGAAGTACAAGCTGGATTTACAATGCTGATTTTTTTTCTTTCAGGCAATAGCAGGTAACTAAGGAGCAATATGCATGCCACCAGATTGAATATTGCAATGTAATAAATATCAGGTCTAGTCCTTATTTGAAATCCACATGTAAATAATACATTAGCCATGATTCCAAATTAAAAATTAATGTAGTACTGTCAAAAATCTAAAGTGGATGCATTAACTTACATTTGCACTGGAGAAACCAGCTTCAATCATAGCATTCCACAAAAAAAATCAACTTGTAGTTACCATTTTTCCCAAAATTTTAGTTCAAGTTTAAATATTAGAGAAAACTCATAACATCAAGCATGTGCATGAGTCTGTATATGTATGAATACTACAACATGCAAGCAGGATGAACCATGTGTTATGATAGTATTTACATAACCAGATGACCACCACATATATGTACCACACTGTATATATATATATATATATATATATATATATATATATATATATATATATATATATATATATATATATATATATATATATATATATATATATATATATATATATATATATATATATATATATATGTTTGCAACTTTCAGAATCACCTTATGGTAGTGTCAGTCATCCTTTCAAATAAATAAATACAAATAAATTTAGGTAGATTCACAAAAAAAAAACATTTATCAACTAGAAACCAATATGACTAAATGCAAGAATAAGTTCCTGGCAGCAATTTTAAAGGTGGTGGATAACTAGGCATCAGCAAGATGCTAATTATCATATCCTGTGTATACCTGTCAATGCAGAAGATAGAATGTCATAACCACTAAAGTCACACACACATTCATACATACATAAATGCATACAAAGTATTCAGACATGAATGCAATAGCTTCAAACAATCTGACCTTCACCAAATGCATTTCCTATTACCTAAATATTGTGTAATTCCTTTCAGAATGTATCAGTACTATCAAAATTCTTAATTTAAAGTGAAAGTAGTTTCATAATAGACCAATATGCTAAAAACATCATTGCAGATGAAGTTTTATAACATCATCTATATAAAATTCTACTTCAAAGTTCTTACTTTTGACATTATGTCACTCATTAGTCACAAGCACTTTACATTTTGTTTGTTTGCTGTTTGACTGCATTGCCTGCTTCTTCTCAGCCCCCTGTCAACTAACTGATCCATTTTTCCCCATTGCTCAGGGTGAGAGTTAGACAAAAGGGGGCATTATTTCGGCAGCCATCAGGGATTGTTTGAGAATTTTGGTTTTGTGGCTCTATTTCCTCATGCAAGTGCAATTATGAAAGGGAAAGGGAATGTAAGGCACTGTCCTCTGTGATTGCTTTTCTGATCCAAAGCCAGCAGGGAAGGCTATTGTCTCATATTATATCCATTGGTCCCTTGTGTCTAGTTGCTCCCCAACCCCCCCCCCCAGTTCCCATATTGGTTCAAATCCTGTAACAGCACACATAGGTTCATAGGTTCATAGATTAGTACTAGGTTAACTGCCCTTGCGAGCCATTTTAAACCTAGCCAATTATCCCTTGTGAGACTTAAACCCTGCACCTTGTGTTTGTAAGGCAAACACCTTAACCATTAGGCCACATTGCCTCCATATTTAAAATAATCCCTGATTCACTGAATTATCCAGTCTCTGTACTGGTTTAAATGCTATTATGGCACAGAAGTTTAGAATGATATCTCATGTCCAGTGGCTCCCCCCATACTATTAAAAGTTCCATTATGACACAAAGTAGTTTCCCTAATGTTTAGTGTCCCCCCTCGATCCCTGTACATTTTTAAGTGCTGTACAATGACAAGTCATATGTAGCAATTCCTGTTAGCTAGTGGCCCCATCACTGTGATGCAGTTTCATCAGGTGGCTTCTGGTCACCTACCCAATACTGTAGATAATGTTCATTAGTCCAGGGGGGTGTATGGAGGTATGATAAACATCCCAACCTACACTCATGAACATGTACACATTAAACAAACATTCACACACACACACACACACACACACACACACACACACACACACACACACACACACACACACACACACACACACACAGCCTCCTACTCACCTGATCACACACTCCCATCCACTTATCTATTCAAACATGTATGCATATACCTACCTGACCATCTCACTAACTCCCAGGCAGACACACACACACACACACACACACACACACACACACACACACACACACACACACACACACACACACACACTGTTTACTAGCCTAACAACCACAAGGGGCTTTTTAAGCCTAGCGATGCATCCCAAATCTCTGATGAGTTCTGATATCCTTGAAAAATGTAAGCACGGGCCTGGGAAATTAACTATTTACAGGATACCTGTTTGCATCAGAGACATAGATGCCAAATCAGGGATGAATTTCTGGTTTCTCATCCAGTTGTCCAAGTTGCACTTGAATTAGATTAGGGAGGACCTCTGCTTCACACGGATGAGGAGCCTGTTCTATAGATGGGATAGTCTCTGGGATACATACCGATCTTTCCAGCAGGTCCTATTTATATCACAGTGCAAGGTTTAAGTCTTTAGAACAAGTAATTCTGGTACTTTTTGTTTTATGGATATGCAGAAGTTCCATCAGAGTGGGGTCTGACAATGCCCTGTATGCCAGGCATACATCTCCCCTCAAAAGTCTGTAGGAGACAGAATACAGGGATAGGGCCTTGAGGTGGTCTGCATAGGACATGTTACTTATTCCCTGTATTCTTTTAGTGAGGAAACTGTGGACATTGCAGTTGTTTGATATGCCTGGTTAGGTATATAGCTAAGGGGATATTGTAGTCAATGATTGGTCTGATGTATGCCAAATACAGTGGGACAATGACTTCCTTGGAGTTAGATGCCATACCTTTGTATATAAGTTGTGCAACATAGAATGATTTCCTCACCACTGTAGACACATGATGATCAAATGCTAGATTACTATCTATGTGCATCCCTATGCCCCTGACTACTGGGTCAACTCTAAGGGGTGTGTTGTCAACATGATGCTTACCAGAATGAGATGACTTTCCAAAGAATACTACTATGCATTTCTTGGCATTTAGTTTTAGTCCATGACTGTGACAGCAGTTGTTTGTCTGTGTCAGCCTCTCCTGGAGAACATTTGTATAAGTGTGAGATTCAATGACAGCTCCTAATTTGCAATCATCTGCAAATTTAGTCAGCCAGAGATCATTGACTTTGGTCTTGATTTCTGAGAAGTAAATGCCAAATAGGAGTGGTCCAAGGACTGATCCCTCAGGGACTCTACTTGTGACTGGCCTCTTTATAGAGGTGGACTCCCCAGTTCTAACTTTCTAAGTTCTGTCTTTGAGAGAGTTGGCTATCCACTAAGTAACATATGGGTTTGTACATAATTTTTTGAGTTTGTCAACAATGCCTGAGTGGGGTATTGTGTCAAATGCCTTGGCTAGGTCAAGGTAGGCAGTGTGAACTATTTTGTCCTCATCTATTGCTTTGGTGACCTTCTCAAAGAAGTCTAGCAGGTTGAGTAGGCATGATCTGCTATTTACAAAACCAAACTGGGTTGGGTCCAGTGTCTGGAGGTTTACTTTATCTCTATTGATCATCTCCATGATAATTCTTTCCATGGCTTTACATATAAGACTAGTAAGACACTGACACACACACACACACACACACACACACACACACACACACACACACACACACACACACACACACACACACACACACACACACACACACACACACACACACACACACACCTGCTATGCTCCCAACATTTACCTCGACCATGAGGGATGGCCATGATCAGTACCACAGCACGGTAGGAATGGTCATGCTCTTCTACAGATTCAAATGATTTCATAAATCATTCACTGCATACACTTTTTGCTGCATGTGGTTCTCAGGAGAGATCACATGGCTAATTAGTATATGCCTCTCCTCTGAACTGCCTCTTTATCATTTGGCATGGCCATACAGACAGCTTGAGGCGGTGCTGTACATCTTCATGTTAAAGCTCTATGTTAGAGTTGTCTTGAAATTTGAAATGGTTACAATGAGGTGCACATATTGTTTACTCCTTTCAATAACCGTTATGAATTTCCCAACAATAATATAGCTAGAATTGTAAGCATTGCATTCTACAGGAAAATTTCTTAGTTCAGAATTCAGCTGACAGAATTGTAAACACAGAGTGTTAAATAGATAATTATACAGAGAGTATTCTAAACATGGAACGGTGTTCTTAAAAGTCAAGAACAAGAATTCTAATCACATAGTTCAACAGACAGACTTTAAAGTATAGGGCTGTGATATCGCATTCACATTGTGGCACAATAGCATGTTGTTTTGTTTAGATTAAACAGTTTTACACATTGTGCAGAGCTACCAAACAAAGGTAAATGGCATAGCATGCTAATTACAACATAAGCATCTGAATTACAGGCAAATGAACCAAACAATCCAATATGGTGGAGCCTTTCAGAAAGTTATAAAGTAACCTTGTAGAGATTGTGAAGCCCTTGGCTATGAACACCAAAACCTATTGGAATACAGCCACCATTACTCTTAGAAGAAAAAGCAGTGTTAGGGTCTGCTGCTGCTTTCTTGCTTGTGTATGTGCAACAGGCTCAAATATATGCTGCTGACTGCAGACAGACCTTCTCCAAGGAGAAGAAAGGTGTTCAGACCCTGCTTAACATATCATGGCCTGCATGATATTGAAATGGTATAATGATACAAGGTTGATAGGAAAGCACTATAGGAAATCTTCAACCTCTGCCCCCCACCTTAGACCCAGGAGAAATTGAGGGGAACCTACACCAGAAAAAACTAAGGTATGTGTTGCTTTTAGGATATTAGCAACTGGTGTTTTCCAGAGATGCACAGTGGATATGCTAGGGGTGTCACAGAAGTCATCTTCCAGAATACTTCACCAATATCTAAATACTATACTAAAACATGCAAGAGAGTACATTTATTGTCCATGCACATCAGAGGAGAGAGCAAGAGCAATGCAAGAATTCTGTGCTATACCACACTTGCCTGAATTCTTGGGGGCCACAGACTTCACTCACATAGAAATAAAAAACCCACCTGGTGAACAGGGTAGAACATTCATCAACAGGAAAGGGTTGCAGTCAATCAACTGCCACATTGTCTGTAATGCACGAGGGATCATCCTCAATGTCAGTGGAGGCAACCCAGGCTGTTATCATGACTTACACATATGGCACTCCTCACAGCTTTACACAAGGTTTGTTAGGGGTGTTGTTTCACAACAGCATCTACTAGGTGATACAGGTAAAGTACCGGAACCATGGTTCATGACACCCATCAAAAATACACATACACCCACAGAAGGAAATTACAATGATGCCTGCACTCAAACAAGAAACATCATAGAGCTGTTTCTGGCATGCTGACATCACATTTTCACTGTCTAGACACATTAATGGGTGCCCTGCAGTATGACTTAGGCAACTGAGCAGAAATTCTAACAGCCTATGCCATGTTGCACAATATAATCTTAAGGAAACAGCTGTGACAATAACAGCAAGGCCAGGACCATGCATTCCTAGACCACAGGCAGGTTCAGCACCTCCCACACATACAGATGAGAAATCTGAGGGGGAACCTCCAGTTGCAGAGGTAGCTGGCATACATAGGTGTACATAATATATCCTTGCCCTGGCTAAGAGGGAAAGTATAGAACACACACTCACCACCTAAGACACAAAGGACAGCTCACATATCCAGCAGATAAGAAACAAATGATAGAACACTGACCAGCGAAGGAATACACATAAGAGCCTAAGCACATACAAGTATTAAAAGTGATGCCATCCAATGTCAGCATACATTGCTTACCCACATAATGTCTTGCACAGATAGCATGAGACAGAGACAGACCCATAGCATGTGACTCCTAACTGCAGTATTGTCAAGGTATGTGTGAAACCTGTAGTAGATGAACAAATGTGTAAAAATATAAACTACATGCATAATGTCAGCCTCGTACCTATCTACATCACACATATCTGCAACCCTTAAGTCAACAAAAAGGAACAAAACCCATGGCATAGTCATCATCATTCTCACAGGATTGGGGGGGGTGCATGAATAACTACCATGTGTGCATTATAGCAGAGTGATATTTCAAAATTTCACACATCATAAAATTTTTCAATTGCATATTGAAATATATTCCAAATATGAACATGTAAAAAGTGTGTGTAGAGGACAAATATAACTTATGAAATAGTGCAGTCATTTGTAGCAGAATCTCCTACAAGTAACTAATAGCAATGTTCTGTCTGTATGCAATCAGACTCCCCTCTTTCTACTTCCATAGCTACACCATTACCTTCCTATAGTGTCAATTCAGCCCTCTGAGCACTGTGAAGATGCACATGAGGTGTGAAATTATAAACATTCTTGAATACCAAAAACGTCACTTGGTGTAGGGAATGTAAACATGGCCTAGGTAGCTGCATGACTGCATGCACACACCCTAGGACTGCAGGGAGGAACAATATCAATTGTAAGCTGCTAACGGCTTGCAGTTGTTTCTGATTACTCTGACAGGAATAACAAGCAATACTGAAGTGACTGTTCTGTCTGAAGTGTTTGTATCATAAAGAATAGACTTATAATAAAAGGTGTAAGCACCTTGAGAGCTATAAAAACAACTTTTAACAACACTGACATCCCTGTAGTAACAGAACACTGACCATTCTCTGCTTAAAATATGTCTGAGATGCTGATAAGCTATATTACAAATTAAAGCAAAGATGCAAAAAAATGGCCATGAGATTACATTGCTGTAGTTAATGTGCAAGGAGGGAAGATGTTTAAAAAATAAAAAGAAGTAGCTGGAAATGTTGGCAATCTAACATTAAAATGGTGTGGAACATTATTACTGTAAAGCACTGATCAATATGACTTTGATCTAGACATGTTTAATCAATTGAGAAAGTAACATTTTCTAGTCCTGCATTAGTGACAAAGAGGTATAAAAAACACAACTGAGTTGCTGTTGTTGCACTGAGTTAAGGGTTCATTTCCAGAAAGTGTAGTGTCTGACAGAGTTAATGTATATTTTCTGAGCATATGAGCAGGTTGTACTATGCACAGACCAGGAAACTTCACAATCCTGCCTTTTCATATTTATTACTCTACGTATGTGTTACTACTGACAATTGTCTACTAATTTTTCTATTAATTTTTTTTTTTTGTGTTCCAAATTTGCATGCAGTTTGGCAGAGCACACACTTGACTTTCAGCATTCCAGGCTGTGAACAAGTGTGCATTGCTGAAAGTACACAATGAGAAATGCAAGTGGTCTTTCCATTAGTGCTGCATTACACATTTGCATAATGGTGCTTTACTACAACACTGAACAGCAGTAAGATGAAATTATGTGAAATAGAAATTGTCGCATGGATTGTTTTGCCTGAGCCATGTCAGCACTGCTTAGAAGAGTGCAAGCAGTGCTCACAGTTAAAGGAAACTGAACTCATTTTTGTAATCTGCATTAATGCAAACATGTTTGGCGGTATTTCGAATGAGTGAGTGATGTGTACATTTTGTATACCTATTTCAGTGGCAGAAGCTGTAAATGCAGTGACTTTGGCCACTTTACATAGTTTTTCTGGGGTTCAAATCCATATACTGTTAAGTGGATGCAGACATTATTACTCCAGATGTGGAATCACTTCCATTATAAGTTAATATCCTGTTTTTTTTTTTTTCTGTTTCTTGCCTCGTGCGCTTGCTTGCACAATCAAGCTTATCTGCTTTAGGAAAAAATAAAAAAATGCTATTTTTCACAGCCTTCTGTAATACAAACAGGATTATGGATGATGTGTGGCCATCAGTACTCTGGATAGCACTTAGTGGAGAAAATCCAAATCCAACTTTTAATCTACTTTTCTCTAAAGCAGAAGGTATAAGTGCACAGAGTTTACAGATATCATAAAGGTTCAAATTCAGGTAACACTTTTTTTAAATAGTGTATCAGAATACAATTTTTCAAACACTTTGATTAGGAAGGTAACACTGCCTACAGATAGCCATCATAATTATATTGATTGCAGGAAATGACTCATTAATGTTTTGATAGACAAATTTTTCTAAGTGGCATATCTCATAAATAATTTATTTAGGAAACACAGTTGAATGTGTATAATTGTTTAACAGGATAATTGTGATAATGAATTAAAATACATGTGCATGTATATATGATGGGCAGAATACTTATGTGAAAATCACCTTCTCTGTGCATACAGCCCAACTCTATGTTAAATACAGTATGTGTTCTCCACTTCACCTATGTGTCTTGTTGACGCACTTGATTTGGTACAATTGGCTGTGCAACACTACTCTTTTGTTGCGACCTACCCTTGGTGAACTGATAGCCCAAAAATCAGCAAATTCTGGCTACACTTATACATTTATATTGTGAAGAAGTGGCTAGCTATGTTTTTCTCCCACTACCTTCCTCCAAATCCCTGTATTCTTTTGTTGCGTCTTCCCCTCTGCTTGCCCCCCCCCCATTTCACCGCTTTCTTACCAACCCCATTTTCACACATTTAATCTGGTCATAAAATAGAATTACACACAACACACATGGCCAGAAATGGCCTATCGGAAAGCCTTCACTTTTTGCCTCAGCATTTGCACAAATATTGGCGTTGTGCACCAATAACAAGTGAATGGCTGTTTATGTTTTGTGGAAAAACTTAGTCAGTTGCCGCCATCACCAACAGTAGTCCGGTTATCCTCACGCAAAGGTGCTTAAACACACTGCTCTATCAGAATACAGAGTAAAGGAAGAATAAAGGCAAAACATTGCAACGGTTACTCAAACAGTTACTTGACTACTGGCTGTAGCAAAGAGCAACTTCCTGTGTGGAGTATTGACATAAATCACCTGTCTGAGGATTGCTTTTTGGACATAGCATCAAGCGTCCAAGTCCAGATATATGTCACATTATTTATTACTGTGAAGTTATACTTCTAAAATATCTTTAATGACATACATCTTAAATTTTATCCATTAACAAACTTTTGTAAACTAATTTTGCATAGTGTTGCAAAAAGGCATTTGCAAACGCATGCATGAACATAAAGGACAAATTATGAAACCACCCTTACTCTACCCAGATCAGCATCAGTTTTTGTCTGTCTTATAGCTTCTTCATCACCACAGTCCTCATTTACTGATACACAGCCTGACCTATTAATACTGTGGACATAGCATTAAGATGTACTTTAACAACCTATAACAGCACCCCTTCATATGTGTCTACATATCTGTGTCTGTCTTCATTTCTTCTCTCTCACCTCTTTGTACAGTTGACTATTCATTAGGCTGATGGATACAAATGTAATGTCATGGCATTGTCTGTCTGCCACTGCTTTGTTGAAGAACAAAAGCTACATCTTCCATTGGCTAATATCACTGTTCCTTAAAATGTGTGACTTTGACATGTATGAAGTAGACATATTTTTTTCTTGACAACAATTCATATCCAGCATTAAGAGAAACAGTATATTTTCAGTGAATGAGTTGCATATGTATCTCTCTAAGCCCCTTCTATGTTATCAAGTTGTAGAGCTCAGCATTTGTGTGACATATGGCAAGGTGCAAATGAAGTATGTCATGCTAAATGGCTCTTCAGGTGTTAATGCATAATGTGGTGAGTGTTTGCTTTACACCTCATTGTACAACCAGTTAACTTGTGATTACCCTTGAAGCATGCCTATGTGTAGTAGGCATAAAAAATTATTTCAGTGGCTATTGCATATACTGTTTTTTTCAGGAAACATATGTAAAATAGTAATTCCAAGGTATTATTAAAGTCATGATAAACAGTTAATATAATAATTACATTCTGACACTCTGTAAAATCATCGGCATATTAGACTCAAACCCTACTTTACCTCTAATTCTTCACAAAGTACTGACCAGAGTGCTGATGCTGCTAAGCCTGTTTGCACTGAAAAGACACACCAAATGTCATGTTTCACTGTTTCCTTCAGCAGAGAACTCTGTTTGCTCACAGCATACTGTTGCAAAAATGGGGAAGGCAAACAGGAAATGTTGTTTTTAAATTGAACTTTGGAGCTATCACTATCATGGATAGGTATAATACAACAGATCTGTTGTAACTGTAATCAGAATCACAACAGTTCCTATCTAATTCTTATTTGTGCAAAGGTTGACAGGGAACACCAGTAAACACCACTAAACACTGGTATTTCACAGTCCCAATTCAACACATCGAAGTGTCATCATGCATGTGCTGACACTTTGTCCATTCTGTTTTTCACAAATGTACGTGTCATATATACAAAACAGATAGGTACATGTCACTATCAGTTCTGCAATGGATATTAATGACAGCATAGCTGACATGTCAGCAGTATGTATGTATTATTGATCATAACATTGACCTTACTCCATCTTATCAACAAATATAGATCTGCACTAAACAGCTGCATCTCAATATTGCTTCTGCCACAGAATAAGATGCTAATCCAATCTGCACTGCACTGTAAGAGTGTAAAGTTATATTTCTGCAGTGGTGCTTTTGTTAAGTAATATTTCCTGTAGGTTACATAGCTATATAGATATGGGTTTCTATTCTTTCAGAGGTCAAATTTTGTGTGTGTGTGTGTGTGTGTGTGTGTGTGTGTGTGTGTGTGTGTGTGTGTGTGTGTGTGTGTGTGTGTGTGTGTGTGTGCATGCTCACTAGACTTTTGTGGTGGTGCTTCCATTAAATACTGTGTCCTGTAGATTGTATAACTAGATAGTAGGGGAGTTCTAATCTCACAACAATCAACTTGTGTGTGTGACGGTGGGTGAGCTGCATTACTAGAAGATTAATTCAATAGGAGTGCTCATTTGATTCCTACCTCTGAGAGTCATTTACATGGTCAGATCAATCACACATCCCCTTTTCACTCTGTCCCCGAATGCATATTGTCTGCAACACACTGATGAGATCATTTCAATAATTAATTCTTACAACACTAAAATCAAACTGCTCCTGTGGTGCGTGCACATAATACACATGTGTACAGATTCTGCCAGCCAATAGGTAGGGAGTTTGATAACAGCAGTGAGACTCTCCTGATTGTGCGTATGTATGTGAATGTACATGGATTCAGGAGTGTGTCACATCTCTTTACTGATAACATTTTAATATTCCACATAGCTGTACAAGTCATTTTTGCACACATATCTCTTTTGCATGACAAAGCTGATGTCCTTTCAAATGTACAGTGTGGTTCAAATGCAATCAAACTTTGACTGTGTTGTCTGCATGTAATATAGGTTTTCATAGACTGTCAGCTGATATACAGCAGTGAAACTCTCCTGACTGTATGTGTAAAGGTACGCAGATCCAGGAGTGTGTTGCACCTCTCAGTATTGATAACATTTTGCATTCTACAAAGCGGTAGAAGTAATTTTTGTGCACACATCTCATTTGCATGACACAGCTGATGTCATCCTTTCAAAAAGCAGTGTGGCTCACATGCAGTCAGATTTCTCCTATGGTATGTGCATATAATACACTTAAATGTAACTTGATTTAGTATATTGGTAGGGAGTTTGAATACAGGAATGACTGACATATGTGGTTTTCTGTTTCTTCCTTTTACTGTGCAGAACAGGTTGAAAACACATATATCAGATATAGCTGTACAGTGTGCTTGTGCTGTGCAACCACTTTTAGGGGAAACATTAAGGCAATACACAATGGTGATGCTATATAATTGCACTTGTATTTCAACAAACCTTCATTAGCCTGCGATGTTAACTATATAGTTAAAATCCTGAAGTCGCTGCTTACAGTCACTGTACATGTTTTGCCTGTGTTGTCACTCACAAGTGCTATGTTCATGTCTAGATGTTGTTTCATCTTGCAAGAGTTTTATTCTATATTTCCTTTGGAAAGATTATACTGCAGACTGATGCTGTCATTTGAATTGATTGACATTCCATCACAGTTGGGCTGAGGACATGAGATGATGTAATGTATTTTTTTGCTTAAGTGAGGCATGCATTCCAGTATGGGATTATATCCACATTGTACATAATTGCTGTCATACCATCACATTGACAACAGCAGGGGGCTACAGGTGTTTATAGTTATACCTAGCATCAGGCAATGTTGTCATACATACAGCAAGATGCTTTCTAAGCAATTACAGGGAAGCATATTCTTTGATTCATACTCATGATGTGTTACTTTCACATAACTACACAGATGACAATTTGTGATGCATTTATACCATGGCACACTCAGTCATCCCACTGTGACATTAATTTTTCTCAATGCTTAGTCAAGTACTGCAAACCAGCATTGAGTGACTGTAAGCATTTGTGTCTTCAACTATTCTCCAGGAAAGACATCCTCCCATTTATAGTATATACATATAGAGCGGCAGAGGCCTCCCCTATCAATTTTAGCAGATACATATTATTGGCAAATAAAGTACAGATGAGTGAATCACTTCACATAGGTGGAGTTCAACAGCTGTGATAGCTCCACTGTGACAAATGTGATTAATATATATGTTATCTGGAGGAGTTGTATAGATTCATGTTCAATTCTAGCACAGGGATTCCTTTTCTGTAAATGTACTGACATCACCCAACAATCATTACATCACATTAGTGTTATCCCTTGATATGTTAGATGAACACATGTGAACATAGCTTTGAATTTCCTGAAAGCACACATTTGTTCTGCCAATGTAAGGATGAGAGTGCTAACCTGGCACATGCATTGAGTACTGTAGTATACATGAGTGTGTTCTAGTTTTTGAGTGGTATCTGTACAGACATACAGAGAAGCCTTTGTCCTTGACCACTGAACATTGATATAGGACTGATAACATTTGATTGCACATGAACATATTCATATAAATGCCACCCTATCATGCTAATATGACATTCATTCTCAGGGATCCTTTCCAAAATCACACATTAATTTCAGTTCCATTGCTACCTTCTGTGGTAGATGCCAACAATACACAGCTCTGGGGAATACATGCATCATGGTGTGAGGTTTGCATCTGTTCTTATCTGTTAGCACAATAACTTGTGTCAGGCAAGAGTGCCTTATGCAAGGGTATTATTTATTTCACACTCTGCTCCCACATTTGTAACACCACAGACACCTACATATGGGATGCATAGCTATAATAATATTTAGGTGCATTATTCCCTTCAAGTGTGATCTTCCACATATATGTGACAGGCCTATTTTGGTAGAATGAGTTCAATTCCTTGCAACAGGAGATTTCATCTTCTGACCCATTCCTATTTTCCAGCATGTTATATGGACAGAATGCATGCTATGCAAATATCCCATATGCTTGTACTGTCCTTGTGAACTGACATCTCAATTCAGCATATCAATGACATTCATATGTCATATAATTCCCATCTGTTACAATGTAGATTTGTGCAAATGTCATATCTTATATCATGTCTGCTTTTATTTACCGACATTTGTTCAAGAATTGCAACCACCACTTGATTATTCTGACATACATATTTCAGAATGTTAATATTACAAAGTTGTTTTTGTGATATATGCATCTTGACTTCAATAATCGTACTACAATTTGAACATGTACCCTACCTTTTTACATGTTTCTGTATACATCTCTTTTTTGATTCCTGTGCATATTGTCCTCAGTACACTTTTCCTGTCTGGTAACCCATATATTTTTGTTCATCTTGCTTTTTCCCATCCCCTCTTACTTATTACTGTATTCATATGCTTCATTTATGTGCACAGAAGACTCAGCACACTTTCTCTGCCTGTGTACAGCATGCACTATTTGCCTTGTGTAGTTCTTCATACTGGCCGCTCCAGCGCACTTAACAAGGTTTGCCCTCAGACAAGCCTGTTTGCTTGCTGTCTGTGATCCTGCTGCTTAACACTGTTTCCTGGCTGCCAGCACTGTTGCTGGCCACAGAAACAAGCTTGTATTAGTATTAGCGTGATGAGCAGCATGCATATGCAATTAGAGCTGCAGCTCATCGCATTAACATGTAAACATCGTGAATTCCAGGAAATGAATTCTACAGCTAGAAGTATAAGAATTGTTTACTTAAAAGTCTAAAAGCAGACATTTACTCATAGAAATCAAAACACCAAAATCTAAAAATAGAGCTCTACAGACAGGCTTCTACATGCAGAATTATAAATTCTACATACTTCTAAAAATAGAAATATAAACCCATACTCGTACAAATAGAATTCTAATCACAGAATGTTATAGACAGATTTCTATGGCTAGACCTCTAAAATACAAAGTTCCATAGACAAAAAATTCTAGAGATAGAATTAAACTAAACAATTCATCACACGATTCTACAAATGGAATTGTAGGCATGAATTATAAAAGATCTTTACAAGCTAACAGTGTCTGGGATTCAGAATAATAGCTTACTGCAACTGTGTAAGGGCAAAATAGTACAGCTAAAGTAGTGCAATGATTTTGCATGAGGAGTGATGTTGCATTATGGGGCCTGAAAAACTAGTTATTTTACTGGGGAAAATAGAATATATCAAGCAGTTACATGAAAAGAGAAATACCAGATCACATGACCACATATGCCCATTACCATGCATGCAGCAAGTTTGCAGCAATACATGTTTACATTCATAATGGTGCCCACTGTGAGCCCATATAAGCACTATACCACAAATACCCTACTATGTATTACAAATAGACAATAAACATGGTATAGAACAGTCAGAAAGCAAACAGAGTAATAAACAGAAGGGCAAGAAAATGGAAGAGTGGTATGCGGTGAGGGAGCAAAGGTATCTTTTTGTGGTGCATGTGTCAGTTTCATATTTTCAAGAAGGGCAATGAGGAAAATAGCATTTGAATAGTATGGGTAGGATGGAGGGGTAGAGGAATGAATGAAGGGGCAGACAAAAATGTACTGGGGTAGTACTGGCACAAATGAGGAACATGAAAGATACAAACAGACAAAGGAGTAACTACTGGTGATGGGGAGGACTGGACTACAAATGGGCAAGGGAAATGAAACACAAAAGTAAGGGAACATCCTGAGGTGGATAGTGTGGTGTAACAGATGACTACCATTCTGCATAATGCCACATCCAAGCTGAAGTCATTTACTGTGGTGACCACCTTTATCGTTAGGTTCAGACACTGTTGCCCTGCTGGTGATTGTCAGGCAGCAGTGTAATTCTGGCAGTTGCATAAGGACTCACTCTTGGCACATAAAAGAACACCACCAGGCTTTCCACCTACTGTGGTTTGAGCCAGTGAGACACACTGGTAACACTTATTAATGGGTAACCTATACCCCCAACACATAAAAAAGTAATGAGTCTATCAAGTCACTTTCCTCTAGGAGACTGTTATGACCCTGCAAACAGGAAAGGTTGTAGAGCACTGATGGCCTGGCATGCCATGTTCTGGCAGGTGCATAGTAAGGTAGCTGCTGCTACATTACATCTGTTGCTGTGGATAATACTACATAAGATATTAATGTAAATGGAGAGAAAAAAAGAAACAAATGACAAATAAAAAATAAGACGGTAACAAAGAGAAGAACAGAGGCAAAAGTAATTCTCAGTAATGTGTGGTATACCCGTAGTCAGTATAAGCCCTAGAGGAGTAAACTGCAGTTATGTATGGAATGACAAACCAAAAGCAATCTCGAAGTCTGACACAAATTTACTATGTGCACCACAAAGTGCAAAGGAACATGCCAACAGATTTCAAGATAAGAAATTCTTCAGATAAATTCTACTGTTAGAAGAACCCTGTAGAATTCTAAACACAGTGATCTATAGCTAGAATTATAGACATAGAATATTACTGGCAGAATTTCAGTTTTAGAACATTAAACTATTACATCTACTGATAGATGTCTAATGACATAATTCTGATAGTAGAATTATACAGGAAGAACTATACACACTGACTTCTAAGACAAAATTATAATCACAGATCTCATGCAATTCAAAGCAGATACTTCTGGACACAAACATTTTAGAAATTGGGAATGTACCTAGATTGGTGTTTAAGAAGGGGCAAACTATAAAGAACTTATAGGAACAACCTCTGATCCCTGCTTTGTATAGGCCTGGGATAAGAAAATGTGGGGCTTGTACCCACTGTACATTCGGCACAGTGGGTGACACTTTTAAGATACGTAACATCTCATATAAATTAAGGGGGGATTATAATTGTTCTACACCAGGAGTTGCATATTTAGCTCAATGCCAATGGTGTACCTCATTTTATACTGGCAAGACCAAAAGGCAATTCAAACAATATATTTATGAATACCAATGTAATATAGGTAAATGAAATACTAATAATGCTAATAATGCCCTGGCCATACACATTGTTGATTTCCCTAACCACCCTTTTGGATACTTGATAGTGGAGCAAGTTAAGAAAAACATTAGAGATGGACCATGGGCATTAGATTTAGAATTAAGAGAAATTTTATGGCAACTAAAACTGAATGCCTTTTCCTTCCCAGGTTTAAATGGCTATTGTTCTTTAGGTTGCCTTCTCAGATTAAAAGCATTGAATAGATGATATCTATATGTTTACTGTGAGAATTTTTTTTTTATAACTACTTAGGTTAATATGGACTTGGTATCTTTAAAGTGAAGAAAGGTAGTTCATAGTGCTGATGTCATTAATTGAATTAATTTTAACCTGTGGTTTTTGTATATAATGGATAACAGTTGTTCTAAGTATTTGTCTGAAGACATTCAGGTAAATTGATCGAAAGCACTTACGTAGATTAAATTTGTCTGTTGCTACTGGACTGGATGTTTCTCCTTTCACCTGTTTTGTTTTGGACACAAAATTTCGCAAATATATTTTCAAGCATTGATTTTAAAATAAAATTATATACAGAGTAGCATAAAATCAGCATTCTTGAAAGTTCTTATAACATTCTAAATGCAAAGTTTTGCTAACAGTATACCAAACACAACATTTTAGAGATTCCTTAACACAGATACCTCAAGAGAAAATTCTAAGCTCAAAATGCTAAACACAATGATCTAAACACAGACATCAGTAGTTGGATTTATGGAGACACGATTCTACAGCCAGCTGTCTAAACACAAATGACAAAAATCCTACTTAATACAAAATTTTACAGATAGAACTCTAATCATATTCCACATGTAGAGTTCTACAGATAGCATTATAAACAAACAGCTATAGAGAAAGAATTCTAAGGGCACCTTTAATCTCCCTGAAGATACTATATATTTATGCCAAACAAGCATACAGGCGGATAGACAGGCAGAACAACACCTAGGCAATGAATTCTATAGAAATAATTCTAAATACAGGAATATGCATATACAATTTAAATCACAAAATATTGCAGGTAGATTTCTAAAATATGCTTCAGAAATAAAATCCTACAGATAAAATTTGGCAGCTAGAATTCTAAATGCAATTTTCTACACTTAGCTATTTGAGCTTTGAATTCTAGAAATAGAACTTTAAATGCAAACTTCTAAATATTGAATTTTCAGATAGAGTCCTTAATAAAAAACATAGTTGGACACAACTGTCTAAAGAGGGAAGGATAAAGAGAATGTGGCATCAAATCTGTGAGACATGTTACATAAATAATTTTAGAAAAACCATTCTATAAAAAACAATTATATAAATATGCTATAGATATTATTTAAAAAACAAAAGTCTGCAGATATAATTATACACATGTAAAACTATACATATATTTCTAAATACAAAATGGTACAAATTAAATCAGATACACAAAATTGTCCAGACATAATTCTAAAGACATAATTCTGGATATAGAATTGTAAATACAGATTTATACTAAAATACTTTTAAAACAGTTTTAAATATGTATAATTGTAATCAATGAATTCATTAGTTAAAATGCAAATTCAGACAAAGCATACAGTTCTAGACTTGCATGTCTATGAGTAAAATTCCAAACATCCCATTTTATAGAGATTGATCTAAGCAGGTTAATATACAGACAGAATTTTAAATACAACATTCTAAAGATATGATTGGAAAAACAGACTTTTAAACACAGACTTCTACAATTCTGATTTTATATAGGGAATTATAGATAGACATCTTAAAGATGAAAATTGTCCTCAGTGTATTTTGCACCTATGCCGTTCAAGCATATATAAAGCCTATATCATATATAGCCTATATCAAGCTTCCCCAATCTGATATGACCCAGTTAATCCCTTAACTGACAATTTAACTAAGGGTCAGGATGAGCACTATTTGTAGGGGTTACCATTAAGGCAGTCCCGAGGGTGCTTTATGCTCTCACTGGCATCCTGACAATTTAATGGATTAATCTCACATTTGGACCAATGAATATATAGTCTGTGATATGAGAGATGCTCACACTAAATTTCCAGTGCAGGTACATGACTCTCTACCTCCCTCATGACAGATAATGTCCAGCTGTATCTTGCTGATAGTATACTTTACCTCCAGGCTACATAACACACAGTGCAGACTGGAAAAGAAGTTGTTGACTGCAACTGAGCTGACAATATAAGTATCTTGATTTTTTGATTATTTTTACAGATTACTGTTTTTAAAATTTAATATATATATATAGCACTTTGTCTATTCTGTATCTTTACAAATCCTTATCTGTTTAAAAACTTTCATTTGTGTCTGTAGTGCTTGCTGGCTGTAGACTATTTTGTCCCACCCTTCCTCCCTGTTGGTGTCTTGCTCTTATACTTGGTGGCTTTGCAGACTGTGACACTCCTCCCAGTCTAGTGTCATTAGCTCATTCTGCCTAATACAGAGAGAACATTTGATAAGGCCTTCTGTTCCTCCTTTTTCCCTTTCAAAAAGTAAAACAAAACTTTTTTTTTTTTTTTCGCCTGAACCTCCTTGTGTTCTGACTGTGCTTCTCAAACATTTTGGAATTATACAGTATATTTCAGAGCATTTATTATAACTGTAATAGCCTTAATATTGCTACAACTCAAGTGCTCTAGGTTGCACTGCATCTGAAGTGTTTGTGTGTTTTAGCTGCTTTTCTGTATATATAGACTTTTCTGTTTCTTTTACTAAATAAGCTCTGTAAAGTTGTTTTATTGCATTTCTGCCTGTATTTCTGAGTTTTTTTTGCACTTTTAAAGTTTGTTTTTGCTTAGTTTAATTGGTAGGCTACACACAATGAAAGCATTTACTGTGTTTCTGTACCTAATTTCTGCTACAAAAAAATAAATAAATAAAATTCCTTGTTTCCCGCCTTTACTGAACTAGAATAGTCCGGTCTTCAGGTATTGCTGATCTCTGGGCTGTGTCATAGTTCCTGTGTTGCCCATATCCTTATTTGGATAGGAGGAAGCTTCTTTGTTCACCAGTGAGAGTGGGGAGCTCTGAGCAGCCTATCTGTCCCTTGAGGAGTGGTTCCAGCCCAGTGACCTGTAGCTTATGGGCCATTTTGGGCCATTTCCTATCTCTTTCTAACCCACTGCTTTAAAGCCAGCTTTCTTGTAATTTAAAGTTTATCCTGTTTTTGCATTTACCTGTTGAGGCTACACACAGCCTGTGTCACATATTTACTGCATTTTCCTGCTATTTGTTGAAAAAAAAAACAAAAAAAAAAAAAAAAAAATATTATCCTTGTTTCGCCTTTCCTAACCTAGAGTAGTCCAAATACAGGCTTTGCTGTATTCTGGACTTTGGAAAGTTCCTGTGTTGCCATTTCCTTTCTTGGATTAAGGGACGCTTCTTTGTTCACCAGTGGCAGTGGGGAGCTTAGAGCAGCCTATCTATCCCTGGAGGAGTGTTCCCAGCACAAGAATTAGTCTACTGGCCATTTTGTATAAAACCTGCTTTGTTACTACTCAGCCAAGCTCCTCGTGGTCCTGCAGAGTGGTGCTAGCAGCAGAGAGGCTAAAAGAGTGACTGCTAACCTGATAAGTGTTTTTCCTGCTACTACCTGAGCTAAACTGCAAATATTTCTGCTTCTTGAACTGTTTTAAACTGCTTAAAGTTGTTTTGCACCTGCACTTTTAAGTTTGTCCTGTTTGTTGCATTTTAGCCTGTGTTACATATTTACTGCATTTTCCTGCTATTTGTTGATAAAAAGAACAAAAAAAAAAAAAAAAAATTATCCTTGTTTTTCCTGACCTAGAGTAGTCCAAATACGGGCTTTGCTGTATTCTGACCTGGAAAGTTGTCCATTTCCTTTCTTGGATGGAGGTTTCTTTGTTCACCAGTGGCAGTGGTGTTCCCAGCACAAGAATCTGGTAGTCTATTACTGCTAACCTGATAAAGATCTAGCTAAACTGCAAGTATTTCTGCTTCTTGAACTGTTTTAAACTGTTTAAAGCTGTTTATTCACCTGCACTTTTAAAGATTGTCCTGTTTGTTCCATTTACCTGTTGAGGCTACACATATTTATTGCATTTTTCTGCAGTTTGCTTGTAAAAAAAAAGAAGTTATCCTTGTTTCCCATCTTTCCTGACCTAGAGTAGTCAAAGTTCCTGTGTTGCCATTTCCTTTCTTGGATAGAGGGAGGCTTCTTTGTTCACCAGTGGCAGTGGGGTATCTGTCCCTGGAGGAGTGTTCCCAGCACAGGAATCTGGTAGTCTGTCAAGTCGCCTGTATAAAGATTTTGTGCATAGCGCTTCACGAGCAGCGCCACTTATTTGGGTTTGAGCCTTGGAACTGATCTAGTTCTCATAATAAACACCCTATTCCTATGCTAAAACCTAGCACTTGCTCACTAAAGCAATTATATAAGAATACTATTCTAGCATGTCCAAAGGTCAGTTGTCAATCTCCTCTCCGGTCCAGCTGGTGAACCTGGGAATCTTGAGGCAATGTTACAACTGCCTAATGTCTCCTCCTCCCAACAAATTCCAACACATGTGAGAGCCAAACTGGAGGCTAAGCTCTCTCAACTCAGTAACCAGTCAGGAGGAGAAGGAAACCACACTCACTACAATTCCAGTCTCACATAGACCTACCACGACAGCAAACCATACACACAAAACATACTTGGAGGCTCTAAATAAAAATCTGCCTAAGCAGCAGAGACCTCCAAATCAGACACAAACAAAACACATGCAACACATAGCTCACAAAGCCAGTGTGCCGAACAGTCACAGCCCTTAAGGCTAAACAACACACCTGATACACTTGTAATAGGTGACTCTATCATCAGGCACCATTGTCCATGCTGGTGTGAATGACCTGAGGAGACATAGAGGAGCTCTCTGGGCATGTAGCCCAGGCTGGTATGACCCTGACCTTGAGTAGCATCTTACCTCACCAAGAATGATGCCACAGTATGAAGACAAGATTATCAATTTCAACAATTGGCTTAAGTATTGGTGTCATTCAAAGGGGATCCAATGCCTGTCAGCCTGGGATGACATCTTGCACCTGTCAATAGTGCCTTTTTAGGCAAGGCTCAAAAGACAAACCCACCTCCATAGGTATCGTAATGCTACTCAATGCCAGAAGTCTAAACCTCAAGATGCACGCACTCAAACTCTCCTTAGCATGGAGAACATCGATATCTGTGCAGTAACAGAAACCTGGTTCAAGGCTCTCGAGAGCACCCCAGCACTACCAGGTTATACCTCATACCATGCTGTTCAAAGATACACACACCTCCAGGTTGGTGGCACAGCACAAAGCATCAGAGACTATCCATGTGCAACTAAAAGTTTATAGCCTGCTACAGACCACCCTCCCAAACCCAGGAACCCCACTCGGCCTTCCTGAGAACACTGGAAAATATGAAGGTCTCTCCAAACACCATTATATTGGGTGACTTCAACTACCCAACCATAAACTGGCAGCATTACTCTAGCTCAAAGGTTCCTAGAATTTATAAACTCAAATGCTATGCAACAACTTGTTACCACTCCCACAAGAGGGGAAAACATACTGGACCTGATCATCACCAACATGGGGACTCTATGCTCCAGACCAGAAGTGCATCCCTCACTGGTAAGATCAGACCATAAACTAATCTCACTGGATATTCACATCCCGACCCCACCCCCTGCCCAGAAAAACACAGTGAAAAAAAGCAAATTTCACACTCCTCAAAACCGAGGTGGAATCCTTCAAAGCCCCGGCTCTGGATAATATGGCCCAGACCACAAAATACTTTATAAACGCATTCTATGAACACCTTCAGGAATGCATGGATCATGCAATCCCAAATAAAACCAAGACCCAATCGGACCCCAGCCATAAACAAACTATATGACAGAGCAAAATCCCAAAAAGGGAAGGCATCTCTGATCAGTATTAGCAAAAAATCATAAAATCGTCTAAGGCCAGCTTGCACAGGACACTAAGGATAATCACAAGGCTTTCTTTAGTTATGTTAGGAACCTGGGTGGGAATTCCCAGATATGCTCAGAATTAGTCCAAAATGACAAAAGAACCCACAGACATTGCCAACATCCTAGCTGACAGGTTCAGCAAACTCCCTCCCGGGCTAATATCTATCCCAGCAGTGACATCTCAGATGATCAGGTAAGAGCTGCCCTCTCCAAAGCAAGAAACACAGCATCAATGGGACCAGACGGTGTCCCGGGCTACATCCTACATGAACTCCAAGAAGTGCTAAACCCAAACCTAAAACTACTGTTCAATCTCAGCCTTACTACAGGATATGTACCCGAAGTGCGTACAGGCGTACAGCAACAGTGGTCCCTCTCCACAAAGGTGGTGCCTCAACGGATCCTGGAAACTACATAAGTCTCACTAGCTTGGTCTGCAAAGCTATGGAAAGGATCATCATGGACCTTATAAATAAAGATATTGGGGACCTACAGACACTGGATCCCAGATCCTGCCTCTTAAACCTGGTCAATTTCTTTGAAACAGTCACCAAGGCCATTGACAAGGGAAGGTGGTCCACACAGCCTACCTGGACCCATTATAGATAAGCTCACCAGCTTAAATATAAACCCCTATGTCACTAGATGGGTTGCAAACTGGCTCAAGGACAGAACCCACATGGTTAGAATAGCTGGAGCTATGTCAGACTCCAAACCAGTTACAAGTGGCGTCCCACAAGGCTCAGTCTTGGGACCTCTCTTGTTCGGTATATATTTCGGAAGTACAGGCCAACATGGAAGGACTGATGACTGCAAACTGGGCACCATAATAGACTCTCCAGCTGACACAAGCATCCTCCAAAAGGGCCTCATAGAAACAGACAACTGGTGCCAGAGCCATGGCCCAAAAGTGTATAGTCATCCCCTTTGGCAAAAACAAATTACCACATAGGTGGTAATCCAGTTAGTACAGTAGAAGTAATTGGGGCCCTGGGGCCCCAAGTTGATAGCAATCTCTCATTTGACACCCAGGTGGTTAGAAAAACATTTAATATAGCCCACCTAATCATGAAGGGATTCACATCTAGATCAGGGGAGGTCATCGTGCCTCTTTACTCATCCCTCATCAGGCCCATAATTGAGTACAATGCCCCTTTTGGGATGTACCTTACCAGACACCTGCAGCAACTGGAAAGACCCCAAAAGTACCTCACCAAGAGGATGAAGGGGCTCAAACAGATGCCGGTTAAAGAAACTCCAGCTCTACTCAGTGGCATACCGCCTGCTCAGAGGCGATCTGTGCCTGACTTATAAAGCCATGTCCAACCCGGAATTAATGGACATGCTGCACCTCAGAAAATCCAAATCCCATCGAGCTACTCGAGGGACTTAAACCTCAGCACTGAAATAAATAGGACATGCTGGAGGGACAGATTCATAACCCAGAGGCTCCCTTCACTCTGGAATAAAATCCCAGTCCAGGTTAGGCAGAGTCCCTCATTGACTCTCTTCAAGAGGAATCTTGATGAGTGGATGGGAGATAGTAGGTTTACCCCGGGTATCACTTCTGTGTCACTGTTAGACAGAAGCACAGTATACTAACCTCGAAAAAGGGCATAGCAAAATTAATTTAAAATGGGTGGCGAAAGCCATACACACTCTGGCTAGGCTTATAAATGCCGTAGGGCAGATAGCCTAGTATGAACCTATGAACCTATGAACTCCTCAGCACTACAAACATGAAGAAGGGAGATACAAGCAATGGATACCCCAAAGCTACATCAACTGTGATTTGCAAAGGGAAATAACAATCAGTGAGTTCAATATCAGGGAAATTAATACAGCCAGTGGAGTCCTGAAGGACCTGGGACATGGGGAACTCACAGCACAGGTGTACATCTAAATACATCATTCAACTGATATGTTATATAGAGAGAAATGCTAACATCAAATTCTAAGTATAAAATTCTACAGGTACCCTTTTCAGGTATGAATACAAATATACAACAAAGACACTGAGCTCTAAATACTCTTCTGCATTCAGAATTCTAAATACAGAATTACAGAAATAACTGACTTTTAAAGACAGAATTCTAAAGACAGGATTCAACAGGTAGAATCTTAAACATGCCATTATACAGATTGCACAGAAGTCTGTGGATAGAGGTTTACAAGTAGAATACTACAGATGTGGCTCATGAGGAAAAATTATAAGGAAACAGTTGTAAATAAAGTATTCTGAAAAGAAGCTGTGCAATAAGAAAGCTGAGCATTGGATTCTACAGATAAAAGTCCAGAGAGAAAGAGAGAGGAGAGAGAGAGAGAGAGAGAATTCTAAGACCAGTGGTATGTTAACAGAATTCTAAACAATGTTTTAAACACAGAAGTCTAGGCAAAGAATTTTACAAAAAGGATTCAAAAGATAGAAATCTAAAGACAAAAAGATACTGACAGCACTGAAAAGATGCAATTATTTGTAAAGAATATATATTTATATATATATATATATATATATATATATATATATATATATATATATATATATATAGATAGATAGATATATGGATCTAATTCTAAACACTATAATTTCAGAATCCCAAAGACCAAAATACAGAGACAAGAATCAAGAAATTTAAAATGCCGAACCACATAAGTTTTCCCAAGACAAGTAAACAGTTTCCCGACAGAACATTAAAACACACCACACTAACTAAAACCCACCCAGCTGGGTGGAGACACGCCCCACACCCCCCAACGATATATACCAACTCTAGAATCATACTGCCATGAAGAAAGTGTTTAATTCCCCACATTGGGCAAGTGTTTACTTGCCCTGGGAAAACTTAAATGGTTTGACATTTTATATTTCGTGATTCTTGTCTCAGTATTTTGGTATTCAGGATTCAGAAATTATGGTATTTAGAAGTATATATATCACACACACACACACACACACACAAACACACACACACACACACACACACATATATATATATATATATATATATATATATATATATATATATATGTATATATATAAATGTGTATACACTAATTTCTGAATAAGAAATTATAAAGCATAATTCTCATTTTATTTCACTATATTTTATTTTTTAATCTTTGTTAAACAGAGTTACTGATCCAATTTCAAAACATGGCATTAAGCACATATATTCTAATCACAAAATTCAACACAGATAGACCTCTTAACACAAGTCCAAATAAAGCTCAAAGCACAGAAGATAAAACATTTTGTTTGTTGGTTGGCAGCTTATTTGTCAATAAATATGTTGTTCAGAACATTGTCACTGGAAGTTCACTGCTGTCTTGTTTATATATATATATATATATATATATATATATATATATATATAGATATATATACAGAAAGCTAGATAGATATATCCAGAGAATATACAGATAGATGTATATATAGATAGATAGATAGATAGATAGATAGATAGATAGATAGATAGATAGATAGATAGATAGATAGATAGATAGATAGATAGATAGATAGATAGATCGATCCAGAGAGAGGAGAGAGAGGTTTGGGTACTTCCCACTGTGTTGGAGTACAAAGGGAACTTGACTGCTCAAAAAATGTTTTTGTATTTTGTGACTTTGGGAATTTCAGTGCTTTGCGTAGCAACCTCCCAATGTTTTAAATGTGTTGAGGATCAAATAATCATGTGTCAATCAATAGACATACAACTATTCATAATTTTCATAGTAAAGCACAGAAAACAAAATACATAATTCTATAGACAGATTTCCATAGTAAACAATAGAGTGTATTTCTAAATCCTGGGTTGTAAAGATAGAATTCCAAGAAAGAATTGCAAACACAGAAAACTATAAACATAGCTCTGCAGAGAGAATTCTGAAGTCAAAAGTCTACATGTATAAACTATACCCACAATTTTACAAAAAATGACAGCAAACTTCTCAACACAGAATACTACAGAGTTCCAAAGAATGAATTCTAAAAACAGAAGTGTAGTGAATTCTAAATATAGAAATCTACAGCTAAAATGCTAAACATGATTCCACATATTAAAATTATATTGACAGAATTTTAAACACAGAATTCTCTAGCTAGAAGTATAAGTAAATAATTCTAAGCTAGAATTCTATACACAGAATTCCATATATAGAATACTGAACCCAGAATTCTACTGACAATTTAGTTCTAAACTCTTCCATATATACTCCTACACCTAAAGACAGAATTGTATATATATATATATATATATATATATATATATATATATATATACACACATATAGATAGATATAAAACAATTCAATCCATACAACTGTTAATAGGGCGTTATAAACTAAGAATTCTAAACACAGAGCTCAGCTGACCGAATTTGTCAAATGAAATTACAAGTACTGAGCATTAAACACAAGTATGGAGACAGAATTCAAAACACTAAATTCTAGAAATACAGTTTTATTGATAAAATTCTAAACACAGAATTATACATTTAGAAATAACAGAATTCGAAACACAGTTTTAGAGATGATATTCTAAAAATAAGCTCTAC
>NC_056748.1:296779823-296852323 GCF_019279795.1 Protopterus annectens | reverse complement strand
AGAGCGAAGTACAGTATGAAAGGTAGCTAGGGAGGTGCAGGACAGGTATAGAAAAGGTCCATAGCTGTCCATTTCTTCTACAGCAACAGCTGTGAATTTCTACAGAATTTGGAGGTGAATTTGGACACTCAAACCCCTGAGAGAGAAGTGAGGACAACAGTAATATGTTGTCAAGCCAATTGGACCAGATTACATGTGTCCCGTGGACATGCGTGCGAAATGGACAGCTATGTGTGGGGCATATATTTTTTTTTTTTGGGAACAGATGCCCTTTTTTTGTTGTTTTAAAGTGAGAGTGGGATGCTGGGGAAGGATAGTAGGTATATTTGGGGAAGTAAGTTGGGTAGGAAGACAGACAAGACAGCAGATAGGGGCAGTATATGACACATGTGGGGGGTAAACACCTTGGACGAGAAGGGTGGTTGGCAAGCAGATGCCCATGAGCCTCCAAATGGATACAGTGGGACTGAGGTCCCCTCCTATGGGCAGTCACCACTGCACCTTCATGGCCCCAAAGGTGGCTGTGCTGTGGGTTGGACAGGAGGGGCAGGCTGACCCTCAAGATGTGCCAGGTGGCCCTCAATCTGGTGCAGCTGTCCACCAAACTCCCTTTGGATGGCGCTATGCACCAAACCCTGGACCTGGCTATGGGTGACAGTTTCCTGTCCACGCCCACTTCTGGGGGGGTGAGCACCATCTCTTGAGGTGGTTCCACCCAGAGGTGGTGCAGGATCAGTGGACGAGGAGGTCCTGGGTTGAGTCCCAGATGTGCTGGGGCCCAATGCCATGGCCAGATTAGGCTGGACAGGTGGATCTGCCAGGATCTGACTTCCCAGACATGCTATGGTGTTGAGGTTTTACAAAATATGTTGGTTAGTCATGAACAACACATTTCGAGATTAGTTATAACAGCATGCATGGGTGTTCCATTTGGCCCCATAAAACAGATTTGAAGTAGTTGCATACCAAACAGAACACATGCATATATGGAACCATAGTAGGCATTATAAGGGCATGCAAGTTACATTGATAGCAACAGGCCACTAGTGATAGTAGGGGAATATTAATAATCAAATGATTCAGTATTTATAGAACAATATGGCATATGTCCCAAAAGTAGGTTTGGAGAAAAACATACCTGTTGATTATGTGTATGAATTACTGGGGTAGATAGGGTGGGAAAGAGAGAGAGAGAGAGTGAGAGATGTCAAATAACAACTGTATAGGCTTCAATTGTTCACACTGTACTGATCATTACTCTCCAGGTATGACCTCACTTTACATCTACCTATGGCCTGAGGTTGGGCAGTGGAATGTTTGTGCACAGTGTATTACTAAAGCCTTCTTAAAGCTAATATATACATTTCCTTATCTGACAGACCTGTGGAGGAAATATCTGTTTACACTACCTAACTGTTTCTACACATATTCACATATACAAGGTTACATATGTGACACTGACAGGGGCGCCCTGCATTCATGGTGTGTGTGTGTGTGTGTGTGTGTGTGTGTGTGTGTGTGTGTGTGTGTGTGTGTGTGTGTGTGTGTGTGTGTGTGTGTGTGCTACTGCCATACTCCACCTGGATTTCTATCTGTCACCCTGGGTATTGGCAGCGGTGACCGCTAGCAGTGACAGTGTGACACTTGAGGGACATTTATCTGAAGAAACTGCTTGGTGTATGTACTTATCTTGCTGTCATTTGCAGCCTTGGGGTTGGACAGTGAAAGTGTTATGTGACACTGACAGGGGTGCCCTGCACTCATGCTGTGTGTGTGTGCTACTGCCATACACTGCCTGGATTTCTGTCACCCAGGATATTGGAAGCGGTGAACACTAGTCGTGACAGCGTGACACTTGAGGGACATTTATCTGAAGAAACTGCTTGGTGTATGTACTTATCTTGCTGTCATTTGCAACCTTGGGGTTGGACAGTAGAAGTGTCGTACGCAGTGTATTAGTACAGCCTTCTTACAGCTAATAGAAACATTTCTTTACATGGCAGACCTGTGGAGGAAATTTCTGTTAACACTACCTGACTGTTACTACACATATTCACATATTCTTGGGTGAAATTATGCATACAGCTTACTACCGCTCCTGGAATTCGAACCATGGCTGTTTGTGCAAAAAGGTACAACAAGGTTGTGCTTCATTACAATGAGCTATTGTGGAATTGCTGTCTCTTGCTTGACTTTTTTCTGCCTAATACTCTCTTGTTTGGACAATCTGACCTTGTAATTCTGACATTCATGCATGGCAGATAGTTCTTGTACTGTGTATTAATACTTTGACATGTTACAATCTGGAAAGCAATGGTTAACACAAAGCACTGCTGTAGGGGATATAGTATAATACTTTACACAATACAATTCAGGGATCAGATCTTGGTGCATGGAACATTTCATATAGTTGATCTCCTGTTTTACAGCTCCACAATTTTTGTCAGATGAGCCTCAATTAATTCATGCTGTCAGAGCCATAGTTGCTGTGCAGAACCTGCACACATTTAGATTCATACCACTATGTACCAAAGTTAACACAACAGTCTGGGGTTTTTAGTTGTATTGAAGGGTACTGACACTTTTATTGATAGATATCCTGTACATCACTATTAATCTGCTAACATCATTTATTCATTACACACAGTACACATTTTAACCTACTGGCAGTTGACATTCTACTCCTTTCTATTTATTTGCCCTGAATACTGCAAGCTAGATCTGTACTCATCAGCCCCCCGGCACAGCCTTAGCAACCTGCTGGCATGGGCGTCTATGTTTGCAGCACTCTCATCTGTAACTGTGCAGGAGATAAAGAAACATTTATGCATACCTATTGATTACATACGCAGGCTAGACTTTGGTAAACACTAATTGATACTGATACACACTTCTGGGACATTCTGTGTCCATGTGTCTTGGGTACAGTGGTCCAACAGCTCCCTCTTCCTATGCTTGAGGTTGGAGAAATGGTGTTGGACCTGCTCACCAGTTTGTGGGATGCCAGTAGCACTAGTGAGATCATGTGCAAGACCGTCCAAGACCTCCACTTTGTATTGTGAGCTCTGGTACTGGCCCTGCAGCAGTCTCTCCTCATAATCTTTCACTAGGAGTCCAACCATGACCCTGGACTCCTGAATGCCCCAGCGCTGCACCCAAAAGTGCAATCCCTCTCCTACACCAGCCATACTGCTTGCACAGATGAGCTACAAATGTTTATGGCTATATTCCCACCTGCAAGGATTAAATAGGGCCCTATTCCTGCCCTTTGCTATCATTGGACCATTTTGAATATGCTGAGCTAAGCTAAGCAATGCACAAACCTGCTTAGCTAAGGTTAGCAGTAATTAAAGGTGAGATGTTGAGCATGGCTTAACAATGCACAACTCCACTTAGCTGGGCTATTTATTGCTTAGCATTTTCATTTAAGCAATTTTTACACCATCTTAGCATAACTGAGCACTACTTAGCATTGCTCAGATTTCATTTTATAGAGTATCAGGATTGTGGGAATTGATGCATCATTACTGACATATTCTAATGTTATGTTTCCCTTCCAAGACATCCCCTTGTGTGCTTTCATTCCATTATATCCTTGTGTGACTATACTGTATGGGGCACTTGTGTTTATATGGGGGTTTCACATCTTTTCTAGACTGACACCTCACTTTTGGACCTGCTACACTACCCTGGTTGACAAATATTATTTACTACCTCATTTAATAAAATAAAATAATTTTAATACTGCTTTCCCATGTAAAAGTGAACAGACATCATCAGGGCTGGAACCGTGAATGCCTACATGCAAAGTGGGAGCTCTAACCATTACTCTGTCGCACCTTGATAGTTTTAGCTGTACATTTCCATTTAGCTCCTTGGGATATTTAAGCTATGCAAAGCATAGCTGCATGACATGCACACCAGCTCAGCTATACTTAAACTTTACTTGGGATGGAAAAAAATAAATAAAATGGATTTTAATTTTCTTCTCACTTTAGGGGTATGCATAGACTTCTCAGCCTCTTGGGCAGGAAATCCAGACAACTACATCATACATGGGGGACTCTGGCAACAACTGGGGACATTTTTAATTGTTTCCTCTTGGGAACATAATGGTGTTGAGTTATTTGGTATGCCAGCATGTACACTGGCACACCAATCTGGACATCCTGTGCTGGTCTATACTGTGAAGGGGTATGCCTGTCTGTTTCCTATGTTTCAGTGTCCACAAATGCTATTATTATTTCCATTTGTGTCCACGGACACTGTTGGTTTTCAAAGTGCAAGCCCTGCAGGGACACGCCCCCTGCACTCATTCAATGTCTGGTGTCTGTGTAGCCTTACAGCAGCACACCTTCATGAATATGCAAGGCGCTGCTGTGCTATACAGATATGAACCTCTCCTTGCAAGAATAGTGCTATTCTTGCACAGAATTTATTGAATCCCTGGGCAGTCTATATATCACTGTTGCCTTGGTGAGATTTTGTGAAGACAGGGTCCACCTTGCAAAGGTACTCACCAAGACTTGAGGATGAACTCAGTTTCAGCATTACTACTCTCCTTTGCTTGCTAACTTTCCAACTCTCACTACTGTATGTGGTTTCAGGTATCTGTGGCAGGCTATGGAACTAAATACCCATGGATACATTGGGCATACTGTATCAAATTTTATTTGCAGAAGTCTACAGCTGGAGCTCTAAACACAGACTTCAACAACTACAACAGTATAGGTAGAATTTCAAAGACATGATTTTATATTTATAATTCTAAACAGCTACAGATATAATTGTTAATGGACAGTTTTAAGCAAATATTCATAAACACAGACATATATATATATATATATATATATATATATATATATATATATATATATATATATCGATTCTAGAGGTTTAAATAGGTATCACGATCAACCTCCAATAGCAGAGGTTATGAAGATGTGTAGCAGTGATAGTCTTTGCTATAAGCACCTTTGAGTGACCTTCAGGAAACATGTTGGGTGTCTCACAGGCATCTATTCTTGTGAATATTACAACAGCTCCTTATTAGTATATGGTATTATTTTATGAAGCATCCATTGTTCACAAGGGCAACAGAAGATGGATTGTTCTACAATTAAGCCTGTACTCAAGTGATTCTATGACCCACGGATTGCACCAACATGACTATTAAGACAGCACCTGCTCCAGAAGGACAATAATACATCAACTGGAATTGCTTCTACTTAATCAACTGCCAGAGAGTATGCAATACACAAGGTATTATATGCAGTGTGTCTCTGTGGCACACAGGCAGTTCCAGTAATTCCCACATCTGCTACAAATAAGATTTATACCAGCAGTGTGTGCAGGATTACTTCTATCAGGGCCATCTTATTGGTGATGCCAGATATGCTATGGAGCCATAGCTTGTTATATCAATACATAACATATAAAACATAGCTAAGATGTAATACATCACACTGTTACAGACTTGCTACATCACTGAGTTTATATTTGGAATAATGATTGCCCACTTCCACTACCTAGATTCCTCTGTTGGCATACAAGTAGACTTCAAAGGCCTACAGCAAGATATTTCCAGTCTTTAAAGATCTGCACATCATGGAGCACTGCATAGTGGAATGTAGACAGTTTGTGCAGATGATTGTCACTGGGGGACCAGACAAACCAGCCACATTAGCTGAGGAAATGCTGCTTCAGAAACCATTAGACTAATAACCTGCAGGAACCACCAAACCAAGTAGAGGCTGATACAACATGTGAGGCACTGGCAAAGAGGTGGAGCTTCATCCTCAGTTTTGGGCAAGACTAGACACAAGAAAGATTAAAGCTGATGCATAGAATACTAAACCAGAGCTATGATGTATAGTGCACTGAATAGCCACTCTGTGTATCATATATCACCTACAGGTATATCACAGGAGTGAGGACAGTGTCCAGTTGTCATCATCTGCAAAGATGGGAGAGAGAAGTGACAAGGATCAACAATGGTCACACTGGTGGAAAGGAACCAAGGATGTGAAAGGTGTAGTTTGTTATAAACAAAAGATTGAGGAGCAGAGCGTACTGTGTAGTGAGGGGGTAGTTCATTGAGGGTGGTAGGTGTGCAGGTGTAATGCATACTTTTTTTAGAATGGGTTCCTGGAGACACAGCTTCTACAGTAGTGGTTGCACTGTATTAATGTCTGTGTGACAGGTGTTGTGAGGCCTTATATGGGAATGATGCAGATACTGAATGTCCCTGGCCATGAGCACATCTCGTAGTAGTAATGACACTAGCACCAACACATAATGGCAAGTGCAGAGGCAGACAGTGATATTGTGCCTGCCTGGCTATGCCAAGTATATAAGTCATGCCTGCATGGGCAGAAACACCATGCTTCACCATGCCAAACCATACACAACATTGCACTGATGGTTTGTGCATATAAGGTAAAAGTATGTGACCTTGACAATCTTGCCCTGTGGGGTGTTCCCACATTGGAAGCAAATAAGTAACAGCCCTGGTGTATAGAAGCAGACTGCCCAATAACAGCAGCATGGGCACCCATGTGTCTGTCCAACATATCAGTTTTGGTGATTCCCTCACTTATGACATCATGCAGGCTGCACAGTATATCTGTCACTTATTCTGTGGTTGTGACATCTGCCTGTGGCTGGGCAACATCTCTGCAGTTGTTAAATAATGCCCACTGTGGCATCCATTACTAAAAATGAACAGTAGTCATTGCATTGACAACCACTATCAGGCTGCTCCAGAACCTTATCCCCCAAACTCAATAGCAACATCACTGCTTTCTGATGGTCCAAGGGCAGGGGATGGGATGCAGCACATGACTTGACCTTAAATGATGCCTGGAGAAGTGTGTGTGAGTTCCACAGGCACCATAGCTGTGTCATTGAATGTGGAATGTATTTTGTCATCCACAGCTACTTTTATCAGCAGTGGTGCTGCACCTCAGACTGTGCTAGAATAAGGCTGCCATCATCATCAGTGTCCATTGTGGCACTAACATGAGACATGTCCTGTTCTATATGAGAAGACTCCAGAACATTGCAGTTGTGAAAGAAAACAGATCCATACCAATGTGGAGCACTAATAATATGTGACAATCCCATTTCCCCATGTGGCATTACCATTACAGTTAATACGTATGCAAATAATGCAAACAAATGTACATTAAATGGTATGCTTTGTGCCTGTTTCCCAAGTATAAATGCAGATATATATGTCAGTGCTGAGCATATCCAAACTCATGCCAAAGCATGCTGCTAAAATGTTTCACTGACATGAAGAAATATCAACCTGGCCATCCCCAACAGGAGCACAGCTTAGATCTCACATTCAGGCAACTACCAGGGCTAACTTAATTCTCCACAGATAGAGGCAACAGAGACCCCTCTGTGGCAATGATGATGATTAGAGATGTCAGACTGCTAACAATGGTATTCTTCTCCTTGTGTAATAGTATGAGCTTTGTTACAACGAGGCAGAATCATGTCAGTATGCCTCCAAAGGAACTAAGGGGTAGCCATGCCATGGCCACCAAATGCATTAACATTTTCCACCAGCACATTTAATGCTCATTCCAAGAAGGCCTGGAAAGTCTTGCTTGTGCTCATTATTTACTATTCATGCTTATGGAGTGCCTGCAGTAGTGCATTGATCTCTTCCTGAGACAGCTTCTCAAGGTACTTCCACTCTATAGGTGCCATGTATCTACCTGTAAATGTGGATATATACCTAAGGTCAGTGATCAGGCAGAAACTATGCTCAGCACAATCTGTGTTGGTGAAGTAGCCAAATGGCAGTTGTGTTACCACAAGGTGCCATACCTACCATATACCTGCATCGAGGAACAGTTGCCCATAGTAGTCCAGTAGGTTGCATGGAACAGATTGTGCTATGATGTGCACCTTGTCATCAGCCTTCCTTTACTTGTGCCCAAGAAAGCACAACCATCATATTCTTAATAGGTTCATAGTTGATAGTTTAGTACTAAGCTAACTGCCCTTGCGAGCCATTTTAAGCCTAGCCAATTATCCCTTGTGAGACTCAAACCCTACACCTTGTGTTTGTAAGGCAAACACCTTAACCATTAAGCCACCCTCCCAATGTATTAACACCTGCCCTATATCACTTATGAAGTGTGCCTTCATCACAGCCCATCTACTTTGTTCCATATATATGACACAAGATGCAGATTTTATGGTTTGCAACACAGTTCTGCCTACCTGAGCTGTGAACCAGAAGTCCACGTAACACAGCCCCACTGATACATATTTGACAGGTAACAGTATATATCCTCTGCTTTCTCCCGCTCATCAGTGCAGCCATCCCAATACACCACTCCAACCTGTCAGCAGGTTGCTCTGTAGTAACCCCTACCCTCCAAAAATTACAATACCCTTATAGTTATCTACTCAATATTCCCACCTGCAATATCCCATTTATAATTACTTGAGTAGATGTTACACTCTTCTGTATTCTGTAGACCAATTTAATTATTTACTGCAGAGATCTATCACAATCTGCCTTGTGTTCCACACCCTCTGTAAGCAGGTAGCTGTGGAGCAAAACTACCAACAAAGGATTCTTTCAGTTATCCAATGACTATCTGCATCAACCATTGGCAGATTTACCTTTACCACAACAGACATAGGTAAGTTATTCCATCGACAGACTAATGTAAATATTTTCAGTGGAATCCACTCACTCGTTCTTAAAAAAATAACTGCACAATGAGTGTGATAATGGCAGTGGCTGATTGCATCATAAACTTTTGGGGTTTGTATTATGACAATTATGATAATGTGGCAATTTTGGGTAAATATCTCTGAATCACAAATTTATCTCAGTGTGCACTAGCCCTAGGCAGAGGTTCATGCCTACTCATGCATGGACATTGAAGTCTGCAAAGCCATCTGTACATGCACTTGTAGATGCATGACTTCCATGGGGTCATGGGCTTCTTAATTAACCTTGATGCCCCTACAGGTACTGTGTCAAAACCATGGACCCCAACATGGTTGAAGAGGGACAGTAGCTTTTGTCCAACACATCATTCTCCCACTTTGAAAGCACAATTTTTGACATGTGACATTGTGGTGGTATTGCACTACATCATGCTGTCATGCTATTTGTTGGTGCGTGTCACATGGTACATGCCATGTACCTCAATGCAAGTCTACTAGCTTTTTCCTTGGATAGTAATGCATAAAGTAAATATGGTTTCTGAAGTGTTTTAGTCTGGAAGGGGTTCCATGTGGTGCTGGAAAGAGACTTCTTCTTCCTGCATTGGCAGCATGTGTCAAACGATGCCATTGTGATTGCTGCCTCAGACAAACAGTGGCAAAGTTTTTACAGTGATCTAAAGATATGCCAGTGTGACCTTCTTTGCCTTGTAAGATAAGGCTAGAGAGAGTGAGACAGAGTTCTACAGTAAGATAGTACATAGTTAGACATATTTCTTCTTGGGATTCATGGGCACGTTTTTCTTTTTCAATACCGGGTATAATAGTGAAAATAGCTAGCATGCCAGAATGGACAAACAAGACTGCCAGGTAGTCTGGTTTGTATATACTATTGATATTATAGCTGCCTATCTGTTAGGCACCTGCTTTATTGTCCATGTTTACACTGTTGATAATTATTTTAACCATTGCTTACAACATTATATGTCATATACTTTGCCAATGCAGTATGAACTATCCTGCTGCCCATGTTGCCCCTAGGAATGATGATGATGATGATGATGATGCAGACTAGGCTGACAGTGGGTGTGTCTCCATCATTTCAGTTGTCATCATCTACTTTGGATCTGATAGGTTGCATTGTTCAATGCCAAATACATGGCCATCACCCTGCCTTTAATATATAATGTTACTATCAGTCTGCATGCCACATTCTAACCTAGAATATCCTTCACTTATGTAATCTGTACAGTTGGCATACAAGGGGTAAGCTTCTGACAGACTGTAAGATGTCACTTCAAAGTGGTTGCCTTATGTCATGCTACATTATTGCCATAGAGATTTGGTATTCCATGTGTATTTGATAGTCCATATCTGAGACTTGCTGGTAGGCTCATAAGGTGAATGCATTTCTTTTTCAGGAGGTTATTCAGCCAAATCAGAGCCACTTGCAATCACATGGTTTGCAACTCTTGCACTATACATATGTTCTACCCAAGGGGGACTATTTATCTGGTATTTAATCTTGCCCATTTTGGCATGCACACTGCTGTAGTACCTTTATGTCAGGCTTGTTTATTGTTTATGGTTTGTCATTGTTTACTTAGTAGCATTTTACTCCTCCAGGGATTGTGTTGCCACCCAGTGTAGCACACATTATTAATATCTGATTTTGCATTTGTCTTCTGTCTTTACTACTGTCTTCTTCCTTTTGTTTCTAATTCTTCTTGTCCTGTGTTGTTTTTATTACATCCATGTTTTAGGCAGTATCAGCCACAGTCCCCTGACCTGCCTCTCTGTAGAGTGATGTAGATCATCCAGATGGGCAGTAACATGGAGGACATCCTGGTGGCCTGTCTTTGAAGTGGGTGTGTAGCCTTCCTATGAAGGGAGCAGCTTTAATGGGTCCCAATATATCACGTGTCAGGAAGTGAAAGTCATCATTGTGGCCATGGTGGACAGCCAACTGTACACCCACTCCAGGAGACTGAAGCACACCCTCTTGTGACTGATTGAGTCACATAGCTGCCAGGTCCTGATAAGTTTGCCTATAGTGATTGTAATGGGCTATAACAGTGATCATTAAGATGACTGACTTAAGGCTGGGTGTGGCATCATGCATTGTGGCAGTAGACTGAAATTCCGCTATCACCCCCACCCTATCCCTCATCATAAGTTCATAGGTTCATAGATTAGTACTAGTCTAACTGCCTTCATGGGCCATCTTAAGCCTAGCCAATTACCCCATGTGAGAATCAAACCCTGAACCTTGTGTCTATAAGGTAAACATCTGAACCATTATACCAACCTCCCACCCCCATAGTATCATAGTATACTTCTTGCTTGTGTGAAAACTCCCTTTTCAGTTTGTGGCCCAGTCCTTCTTATCATGAATTGTCAGCTTTCTGTCTCTTTGTCCCTCCTTTTTGTTCCCCTGCATATCTGTGAAACACCACCCCTGTTGATCTTTGTCTGTCACTGCTTGTTTGTCTGCCCTAGCTGTCATCTCTATATTTGCCTTCCTGTCTATAATCTCCCCATGATACCTTCTCACTCTGCCCTTCTTGAAAATATTAAAAGAGCTCCTGTCACCCAAAATTATACCTTTGCTTCTATACTGCATAGAACTGTTCCTTTCCCATTGTCTTCTATGCATTCATCTGCTGCTCTTCCAACTTGCTGCCTGTCCTATATACCCATTTCCTCCACATGTATGATAAAATATTGTAGGGACTTTGCTGCATAGGCATTAGCTGGGCTGTTTGCTGGGTGGTGCATTACTGAATGTGTAAATGTGTAGCACTGTGAGCATCCTACATGCACACTGCTGTGCCATTACAAACATGTTATGTTTTCAGCACTGAATTACTGCTTATTGTATCCATCACGAAATAGCACTACTGCAGCATAGTTAATCAATGAAGGGTTCCAGTGTGCTACTTCAGCTATGCTTTTGAGCTGTTACATGTTTGCCTAGTATTTTTTTCTGAATCACCCAAAATTTCTAACATGGAATTCTAAAGACAGAATTCCAAACTCAAACTTTTACCAATAAACGTATACAGCATTCAACAGATAGAATTCTAAGCGGTTGCTTCTACAGATAGAATTCTACATATAGAATTCTAAAATCAGTAATCTAAACAGGAAAATGTTAACACTGGTTTTGTAAAAATGCAACTGTACAATAATTCTAGAGATATAATTGTAAACATAAATTCTATGGAGAAATTTCTAAACACAGAATTCTATTAATAATAATCTAACACATAATGATAGAGCTAGGATTCGAAACACAGAAGTCTTTATATAGACTTAAACACAGAAATATTTGTGTAGTATCCTAAACACAACTTTTTAGGTAAAATTCCAGACAGAGAATTCAACAACAAGTAAATATAGAATTCTACAGATAAGATTTTATACACAATTCTTAGGACAAATGTCTTCAAATAGAATTATAAACAGCAATTCCAAAGATGAATTTCTATTGTTAAATTTTTAAACACAGATATCTCCAGGCATAATTCTAAAGAGAGAACTCCACTGGTACAGTTATATAGAATTGCGACAACAAACACACAGGTAATCCAAACAAACAAGAGTTGCTGTGGTTAGCGAAATTAGGCAAGAACAGCCACCAAATAAAAACTATTTAATGAAGCGCTTTTCATCTGTACATTGTACAGACTTCTTCAGACAAACCACACTCAACAAACCATCACTTTAAACACATTACAACTCATGAATTGAGCCTATCATGTTGAGCTACTAATCAATACATCAATTAAAACAATTGTTCAAATCAACTGCCCAATTACATTTGAGCAGGAGCAATGTAATCATTAAAACACAATGCAACGCTCTTCTTAAACAGCTAAGCTAGCAGGAAGCCTGCAAGCCTAGCCACTTACCAACAACTTAAAAAATAATGGTAATAATTATATTAGATGTTATATAAAAATAAAAATATAGTAAGGATAATAAAGTTAATAAAGTAAAAAATAATGTCACCATAATCAAAGTACATAATAAGCAGCAATCATCAAACATAAACAATACCCTCAATGTGTCCAAAAGTGTAATAAATTAATCAAATATTAAGCAGTAAGGGATGAGGGAATTTAGACCCCATAACTAAAGTTTGTGAATTGTGAACTCTAACATCCTAGTGTCACCTTTTCAAACTTTTCAGTTTCAACACACTGCTAATCGGACATGTCTCATTAAGCCCAGGGAAGATACATGCGTTAAGTTTATATTGCCAGATTAATTCTAGTTCCTCTAGCAATAATGGAATAGGAGCTCCCCTTTTGTCATTAGTCACCTGATCTATTGCTAGAAATTTGAAACTATGATTCATATGCTTAAGTAAATGCTTGGCAAGTGGATTATCCAGTTTGTTTTTAGCTATCGCATATTGGTGTTCATAGACGCGTTCGCGGAGCCTGCGTTCAGTTTTGCCAACATAGAACGCAGGACATCCTTGACAAACCGCTATGTAGATCACCATTCTGGAGTTGCAATTAAACCTATGCTTTAATCTACATTGAAAGTTCTGCAAGGTAACTATTCATTTCTAAAATGTGCTTACAAAAATTACAATTCTGGCATTTATACATGCCTACAGTTCTAATAAAATTATGAGCAGATTGTTCTAAAAGTGACTTTAAGTTCTTACCCCTCCTAAAGGTGACTGAGGGAAATTCACCTACTTTTGCACTGATAGAAGGGTTACTTTTGAACAAAGCCCAATTTTTCTTAATACTCTCGATGCATTGGTAACTAAACAAACTAAACGTTAAAATTAATTTCGGACCCAAAGGTTCAGTCTTAGTCGGGTTAATCCCTATACAAGCTTGCATGGATACTTGCGTATTGATTGGTATGTCCTGTACTGAATGATAGTCTTTAAACGTCAATAAAGGTTTATAAGTACCATTAAGTCTTTTGACCGTAACTTCATTAATCAATTCATCAAGTAATTGGGTAGGGTAACCCCTCTGTGTAAACATACTCTTCAGCAATACACACTCTTTGTGAAAGTCGTTGTCTTGGGTTACTATGCGAGCAGCCCTAACTAGTTGTCCCTTTATCACTGATCGCTTCTGATAGTTCGGGTGACAACTAGTATAATGCAGGAAGGCGTTTGAGTAAGTAGTCTTCCTGTGTATATTAGCTATAAAGTTACAAGCTTCTCCATTTATTGAATTTTTTGATAATAATATATCTAAATAAGCTATTGTTGAGCTGCTAAAGGAAGACGTGAACCTTAAAAAATCAGTAGAGCTGTTGAATTTATCCAACAACATATTACAGAATGTATCATCACCTTTTACTAACATAAAAATGTCGTCCAAGTAACGTGTGTAGAAAGTGATGTGTTCCATAATCTCAAGGTTCTTAAATACAAATTCCATCTCCACATGGGAACCCATAGCAATGCTGACTTTCTGCAAGTAATGGTTCTCCCCAAACATAAAAAAGTTGTTATACAAAATTATCTCAAGCAACTCGATGACAACAGAAATTTCGATTTTGGATGCTCCATTTTTCTTAAGGACTAGTGTGACCCATTCAATGTCCTTCACATCGATTGTTAGAATCGATGTGAAGGACTTGTACATTATTGGTACTATTTTACTTTATTAACTTTATTATCCTTACTATATTTTTATTTTTATTTTTATATAACATCTAATATAATTATTACCATTATTTTTAAGTTGCGTTTTGATAATTACATTGCTCCTGCTCAAATGTAATTGGGAAGTTGATTTGAACAATTGTTTTAATTGATGTATTGATTAGTAGCTCAACATGATAGACTCAATTCATGAGTTGTAATGTATTTAAAGTGATTGTTTGTTGAGTATGGTTTGTCTGAAGAAGTCTGTACAATGTACAGAGCTGTTCTTAGCAACTCTTGTTTGTTTGGATTACAGTTATATAGAATGCCAGATTGAATTCTACAAATAAAATTCTAATCACATAATTATACATAAAGAAAGCAATTTAAAGGAATCCTTCAAATAAAATTGCAAAGAAAGAATTAGTGTTCGGGGGATTGAATTCAACACAGATTTGTACAGCTATGATTATAGAAACAGAACTACATAAACACTTATAAACACTCCTGGGAATTAATTAAAGGGTCTAGCATGAGTCAGTCAGCTCTGTCTAAAAACCGCTGTTCAGACAATGTGGTATTTTACGAATCAAAGACATGTTAGTTGAGATGAGAAATTACTTCATTACCAGCTAATTTGCATATATTTGAATTACAATGTACTGCCTCCACATGCAAATCATTGGTGATCTGTATGTGGTGGCAGTTAACAGCTGCGGCTGCATTGTGCTAGTCATCCTCCCACACACACACACACAAGTACGCATTGAAATACACACACACACACACACACACACACACACACACACACACACACACACACACACACACACACACACACACACACACACACACACACACACACACACACACACACACACACACACACACACACACACACACACACCACAAACACACACCCCATAGCCCCTGTACCTGAGTTGTCCATCCTTCCCCATATCTCCTTTCATTGGACGTAGGCCATCATTGAAAGATGCAATCCATTGTTTCAAGGCATAATCCCTGGTGTCTATTGGTCTCCCCACCTCCTGATCCCTGTACTAGTATAAGTGCTGTTACAGCACAAGTGTGTTATCCTTGCTGGATAGTCATTCCCACCACTACTTTGATTCCCAGTGTCTTTTGGCTGCGTTCACTACCACCATGTGGTAGGGCTGGCCATGCTGATCTACAAGTCTAAGCAATTTCATGAATTGCTGAGAAGATAAATGCCTTTCTAGAGGCCATTCAGAAAGAGAAAGTGAGAGACAGAATACACATGGCTAACTAACTGCTTCATTAGCATACAGCACATGCACAAGGCCTGCCCTACCTAGTGCTGTATATCAGTGTGCTATCCACCATTCAACACTGTGTTAGGGTTGTCTCTGAATTTAAAAATATTACTGTGATGTGTGCATGAGGTGTACACATTGAGATAACCTTAATGAATTCCTCCAACATTTTTCCACATAGAATTTGATGCACAAAATTCTACAGACAGACTTCTGTAGGCAGAATTATATACATGGTATTAGAAACACATTTCTGCAGACAGAACTCTAAGAAAACATTTCTGCAGAGAGATTTTTAAAGATGCTATTCTACAGTCAGAATTCTAATCATGATGATACAGATAGATTTCAAATACAGAATTGCCAGCAATTCTATGGAAAACCCATAATCACATACAAACGTCTAAATATATAATTTGTCATGTGAAATTCTAAGCATACATTTTTGCAAATAAAATTCTATAGACAGAATTCTAAACAAATAATTTGAAAGAATTCTAAGCACAAAATTACAGAGGGAGAACTGCAAGCACAGCATTCTCCAGACAAAATTCTCATATAGAAAACCAAAGAAATTGTACAGATACATTTCTTGATACAGAATTATCAGAGAGATTTATTCTCAGAGAATTCTATCCATACAGTTCCACAAATAAAATTCTACAAGGCCAATTACAAAAAGAAAATTCATAAAACAAACTCATCATCAATATCATCATCAATTTTATCCCATTTTTTATATGGGCCATGGAGTTGCTTCAACTGTCACACCTCTTTCATTTCAAAGCCACTTTCTTAACTTCTTCAACAGTCATGCTTGACTTATCTCAGGTATTCTCTCACACAGTTCATCCATCTCTTTGCTGGACATCCTCTTTTCTACTTGCCTTCTTTTTACCTATCTCTAAAATCTTCTACACTAAACCATCTTCTGCATTCCTACACATGTGCCCAATTGACTGCAATCTCTTCTATTTGACCTTTTCTGCAATTGTAGCTACTTTGGCTTCTAGTTTAATTCCATCATTCTTTTATGTATTCCACAATGTGCATCCTAACACCTATTTCAGGCAGTTCATTTCCATCATGTCTAGCTTCCTCATCTGCTTTGCAATCACTGCTCAGGTTTCCGTACCATACAGTAGTCCTGGTCCCACCACTGTTTTATATATCTTACTTTTCAGCTTCTTTGTCATTCTTCTGTCATTCGGCACCCTGATACCCTGTGCCAGTTGGCAGCAGCCCTACTTATTCTAGCTTTGAACTCCTCATTCACACGTTTCCTTCTCCACAACCACCTCTTCAAGATACTTGAAGTTGTTAACCTGCTCTACCGTTTTCCTTTCTATCTGAATGTTCATCTACTTCTGGTTTCCTCCATTTACTGTATTCAGTTTCATCCAATTTTCCTTCAGTTTTGCATTCTATTCCATTAACATTTGCTGAAGTCCTTGTTAAGGGTCTGCTAGTAATGTGACATCATCTAAATACAGCATCTTTGCTAATCTGTCCACTTTAACCTGTTTATTACTATAGTCCATCACCAGTATATACAACAGTAGACTCACAGCTGAACCCTGATTCAGAACTGTTCCCATCTGTGAGTCAGAACAGAGAACATACTTATGTCACTGGATCCTTGTATATAGCCTGCACTACTCTACCAATGGTTCTGGACTTCAAATCATTGCTGGACTGCCCAAATCAGCTTTCTTGGGACTTTGTCATATGATTTCTTTAAGTCTAGTAGTGGACAGGTGGAGTCTTTTCTCATTTCTAGGTTTTCTTCCATTATCTGTTTCAAAGCAAACTTTGTGACAACTGTTCTGTGTCCTCATCTGAATCTGATGCCTCATCTCCCATCTTACTATAAACAAGTCTGCATATCTGTTTATCATTCACCCTTACCACTATCATGCAGTAATGACACAAGTTTTACATCTCTATGCTTGCCATAGCTATGAAAGTTCACTTTGTTCTTATACACAGACACATGCACAGAAACAAACTATGTATCTAGAATTCTAATTGTGGTATTATATGGATATAATCCAAAAGAGACAATTCTAAATGTTGTCTTATACTGATGGAGTACTACCTAATGGTGTATCTCTGTACTGACTTGAGCACCCACTGAGGTATCACACCTACTGTAACACTATATGTGAGCTCTGTTTGCAAACACAGGACATTTTACAGCTAGTTTGCAACTCTGGTGGGCAAGACAAAATTCAAAAGGTAAGAAAAGTAAGTTTCTTACCTTCTGAATTCAGCTTTTTTTATTAGAGTTGACTGCAGCTAGGATGGAGAACACCTGTCTCTGTCATTTCTTCAGAGCAAGTCAATTTCTATCCTGGTGTCTCTTATATAAGTAGTGTGCATACAATATTGCTTTCCCCTAACTCTTTCAGGCACTGTGATAAAGGTATATATATTTATAATTCCTGTACTGTAAAAGTAATAATTTGTCTGACTCCTTTACTTCTAAATCCTGATTTCCTCAAGACTGATGCCCGGACTATTTTGCTGAGGTTTAGGAGGTAAGGTAGTGGTGCCAAACAAACAAATTTATGGGACCCAACCCACCACTTGCCAATCACCTCCACGACTGACCTGAACATTCTTCTACAAGAAGGTTGAAGCCATATTTATCAGTATTTATACACAATAAGTATCTGGAGTATATTGAAGTTTTTTTAACTGTTAATGCATTACATTTTTTGCATTTTGAATATATTGCTACTACTGCTCTATTAAATCACAAGAACATCAAACACCTATTTTTTTGTGTCTATACACAATACATAACGATATGTGCAGTGTATTGGATAGTTTTTTTGGAACTCTAATACATTTTCATTTTTTTTATTTATTTATTTTTTTTTACAGTTTGACTAAATCTTTTTTTACTTCTCAGTTAAACCACAGAGATGTCAGTTGAAATGTCACATGCTGAAATTTCCAGTTTTGTGAAATGATTCATACTCTCTGCATAACAAACTGTAGACCATTATGACATCACAGATGACAAAGTCAGGAAATACCATGGCAAGCTACAAGAATATGACCTGTGACATGAAATTGTACAAAATTCTCAACTAATACAGTATGAACCATTATCATATCAGGAGTGAGAATATCAGAATTTCCACATGAAGAAAAAAATTGATTATATTACTGTGTTGACTGATTGTGAAGATCACAGGACTATGGGAATACAAGGCAGCTGGGTTTTTCAACCATTTGTACTATGTCAATACCCATCTATATCTCCTTTAATAAGGAGGGCTTAGCCAGTCAAGCCAGGGGTGTTTTTGAATACCCATCCAATTATCTAATATGGGTTTGAAGGAAGATACTATACACCACAGCTTAACTTGCAGTAGTATTCTAGTCCTGTGGTGAAAAGTGATGCAGAAAGGCAGGGAAGGTGCTATATAATGAATCTATCTCACAACCATGCTTTATTTATTTGCTGATTAAAATTTAGATACACAAATTTGTTATTAGACAAATTATTTGATTTGTTGAGATATAAGAGATCCAGGAGCATTGGATCCCTAATGGCACAGGTGCCAAGGCATAGAGCTCCATTCTAGAGGCTATAACATATAGAATAAAGAGACAATGTATCTTTTCTGGTGGCTTAGTGGTTTGAAGCCAGTGATCTTATTTTTTAGGAAACTCTGGGGTCTTTCTAGTTGTTTGATATTTCTATAAGTCCATCCTAAAGGAGGCATTGCATTCAATAACTGGGTTAATCAATGTTGTGCATAAGGAGACAATGACCTCCTTAGATATAGATGACATTCCTCTGGCAATTAGTTGTTCTAAGTAGAAGGGCATTTTACTGCTATCATTGCATGATGCTCAAAGACAGGGAATTACCCACCCATATTCCAAGGTCTTTAATAACATTCTCATTTTGCAGTAAGATGTTTTCTATGTTGTATTCAGGGTGAAGGGGCTGTCTACCAGTTATGAAAATATTGTAGTTTTTATAATTTAATTTGAACCCATTTTAAATAAACCAGGCATTTACAAGTGCAAGCTTTTGCTGAAGGGCTTTGGCATCAGAGTGGGACTTGACAATGACTTCCAGTTTATAAAAATATGCAAATCTGGTTAGCCAACGGTCTTTCTTCATGGTCTGGAGATCAGAAAAGTAAATGTCTGAAAAGAAAATTGGTCCCAGCACTGAGACCAGTCAGACACCACTGGTCACCTTTATATGAAGATTCTTCATATTCTAATGAGTCACCTGCTACACACATCATGAGGGTTCTAGATTTTAGTCAAATTGCAATGCATTTTAACACATAGGGATTGATTTGTAATGCATTAAGCTCACTAACTATGCCATCTTGGGGGATGGAGTTGAATCTCTTGATCAGCTCAAGGTTCCCCATGTAGACAGCATCAGCCTCTGTTATCCTTTTAATGACATTTACTGGATTCATAAGACAGGATCTACCCTTGATGAAGTCAAACTGCTAGCTTGATGTGATTTTTAATACCATAGTTTATTAGGTCAGTTATAATGTTTCATTGCAAATAAGATGTGTTTCTCAGTATGAGGATTTAGAATACTTTGTGAGCTTGTCAGTTTGTAGACAGTTTCTGTGAATGTGGTTATGGTGAAAATGTTTTACAGAAAGCACTTTCAGCAATAGTGGAGAATCCCCTTTTCTTTGCTGTTGGGTAACTTTGAAGTAGATTTATTTAAGTTAGGGGTGTGGAGAGTATGCCTCCCAATAGGGTTGCAGAAGGGTGTTTTTTGGTATTTGCAGAATGTGATTTCAAAGAAGCATTGTCAGTTTGTTTGCATTTGGTGGAATTGTTTTTGATGTATCAACGTGATTCTGATACTTTGAGTAGTACTTTGTAGTTTCTGCTGTATCTCCACCCAGAACAGAAATTAGCCCCTTAAGCCAAAGGGGTAGCCTGGACAGGGTAAGGGGGAAAGCTGACCTGGGGGAAGATCTTAGGGGGCATACTCACCAGATGCTTATCGGGTGACGGCATTCACTGTATTTGCGGTCAAAGCTGAAGCACTTTATCACTTTGTGTGTGCTATTTAGCTGTAGCAAACATTTACATCTGTCACTACCATTTTCAAAGGAGATAATTTATAGTTGGAAATGACATTGGGAATCACATTGAATGACAGAATACCCAGTTGTAATTCTGCCTTAAACTGATTGGAAAAAAAGAGTCATGAAAATGTTTTGTGCCATCATCTATGAGAAAGAGGATTATAGCTGATATAGTCTGAATTCTCTAGGCACACTTTGATAATACAGTTACCTGGCTTTGACAAAAGGAAGGAAATGTCTTCCACATCACATGTGCTGTTGAACATTTCTCTGACACTAGAGTACATTATTGTACATGCCCTATCAGAAATCCTCCGAATGCTTTCCCCCTATTCTTACCATATAAGACACCCTTCAAGTCTTGGTGACCAGTCTCTATGGTCATCCATTCCCTTTGCTCCAGCATGATGTTGGGCCACTGCCATCTGCATACTACTCTCCACCCTCCAGGTCTTCCATCTGTTTCTTTGATCTACCCTTGTAGAAACATGTTTCACTTCCCTTAATAATTTTACCTATGTCACCATCTCCCTCATTAAGGCTGCAAGCTCAAGGCTCTTCATTTCTCTTGTCTTCCCTTCTCTTCAATCTTTATGTAAACACCCTCTTGACTTATGCTCTGTCAATCCAACAAAAGTCATGTTGTAGACTGAAACATACTTTTTTCAAATTTTGGACCTAATTTTCTCCTCCTCTATCATGTTTACCTCATTTTCAAACACTTGCCTGTACAGCTCTCTACAACAGCTCATCCACTGAATTATTCCCAACAATGTGTCTTCATTATCATCTATTCTGCAGACACCTTTCTGCATCATCTGGATACTCTTCTTGCTTCCTTCACATTGCAAGCAGGGCGAGACATTTACTAAATATTTCCTTAGGTTGTCCTTTGTCCCACCTTAGTAAGATGTCTAAGTATACTCATATGATATTCCTTCTCTACATCTATTCCCTCCACTTCTAAATAATTTCTTCAGGCACTTGCATGGTCTCTACCTGGAGAACTACATGAACATATTTAAACATTTTCTTTGTCGAACATGTGGTTTTTCTATATACAAGTTTATCAAGTCCACAACCATTAGGCCTCACATATCAAACAGAAGTAATATCAAGTAGCATTGTTACTGCTGTGATTTAAGATGGTACATTATTTTATGTTCAATTCAGATTGTAGTAATGGGAGTGCAGGAGTGGAGAGTTTTGTTCTGTTTGCTGCATTTTGGACTGCATATACAGGTTAGTATACTATTTTGTGCAGTTGAAAAAAGGGGTGGGAGATTGGCCTAATGGTTAAGGTGTTTACCTTACAGGCACAAAGTGCAGATTTTGATTCTCACATGGGGTAACTGGCTAGGCTTAAAATGGCCTGAAAGGGCAGGTAGCCTAGTAGTAACCTATGAACCTATGAACCCTATGAACCTATGAACCTATGAACCTATGAATGTTGCAGGAAAGAACTAGGCTCATTTTATCTTTATATTTGCATTAAGTCTTGTATTATTGGTGACTTAGCACAATTATGTAAGTGGTAGTGGAATGAAGGCCTCCATATTGAAGTAAGGGGGTCTTATTCCTCTATAAAAATATTTTGTTGTTTTACTGCTAGTTTATGTGACCGTAACTGAGATCACATATTTCATTCAGGTAACTCTTTCTGATTCTATGTAAGATGATCCAAAGATCCTGATTTTGACATTTCATTCCTCATCACAGACTTGGCCTAACCTTTTTTGCATGACTTTAGTGCAAGTGGTGCAGGAACTAAATATGCATATTTTGTTTGCATGCATGCATGTGCCTCTTTTTATGTGTTTGTGTGTGTGTGTGTGTGTGTGTGTGTGTGTGTGTGTGTGTGTGTGTGTGTGTGTGTGTGTGTTTATGTGTGGGTTTTGTATGTGCCTGTGGCGGATGTACCTGTACATGTTGAGATAGGACATGTCTTGTTTAGTACCATAGATCAGTACGGTGTTCAACAGGACAGTTTGGACCTGTTCTATTTCAGTGACTCGTATTCATTCAAATTCCTACTTAATTAGATTTTGCTTCAGTAGGAATCTTCATGACTATTAATCCCTAAATCGTGGAACAGTGCAATCTGATTAACTCAGTACAAGTTACCCCACAGAGCTGCTCGCTATGAGTCCCAGACATGATATTCTTCTTCATTTCGCATATTGTCATCTAATAGAAGCTGAATCTGGCTCAGTACTGATGTAAGATCTTACTTTTTTAGCTCAAGAGACAGAATTCTGTCCCTGGCCCACAGATGTGCATTACTAGTTCACATACCACTCAAGCTTCTAGCTCAAGAAGTCTGGGCAAAGACTAAAATAATGGGGGAACAAATGCCCACAACTTGGGACAGATTTTAAATATTGAGCTTACAAATTCAGAAAGTTGCTAAAAATAGCTTTATTTGTGTTAGCACGCATTTTCTGAAGAATATGATTTCTGAAACTCAAATGTATGTCACTATTTAGTGACTTCAATCCTCAGGGATTTGCCAGAAAACCACAAAAGTTATGAAGAACAGAACAAAATTATGAGGTGAATATCTAAACAGTTGAGAAGTATACAAGTCCTTAATTTGTCATCGTAATTTTTTTCAGCAGTTGCTAAATAACAGACAGGACAGACTACACTTTTTCTTTTTGCAAAATGTGAAGGATGGATAGTTAATGCTGGAAAATGTCTAACATTTTGGGAAAGAGTTTCTTTCCTACCATGTTTAAGGACTGATAAATACATTTTATGCACAGATATTGTCAGCTATGTGCAGTGTATGCATGCACTCTGGAAAACAATGAAAGCTGTAGTATGCAGTAGCTGGTAGCACAACATTGTAAACACTTGCAATCATTACATACTAAGTCACAGAAAAAAGTAACACTAGTATAACATTGTCACAATATGTTTAATTAATATTTCTTTGAATACATATTAATTCTCAGAGTACTAAGGAAATGAAAGTATTACAAAGTACAACAGAGAAAATAACAGTATGTCAGTACCACTGCTAATGAAATGCACATTACATGAACTGCTGATCTTACTTCCCCTTGCTTTGATGGACAATATAAATTAGTCAGGTCAAACACTGGAGATCTAATCTCACTGTGAATTGAAAACATAGTAGCTAGCCCCACCAGTGGAGCATAGTCAAGCAGACGGTGACCCTGCTGTGAACTAAAGGGGAAGAGGGATCCCCTGCAGGTGCAGTTTAACAGGACTCAATGTCGCATTCAAGTTTATCCTTTGTACAGTTCTGAGAACCACAGGATTCTGTTTGGAATCAAATACCCCAGGGTTTTTACATGCATTCTCACAATTACCTGTGCAAGAAAAGGGGAATTCTTCTTTGGTATGGCAGGCCCGGTCAAGGGCAGTTCAGATTAAAGGCCATGATTGGCACAGGTTACTAAGTAGAAAAGCCAAATGAATCAAAAATGGAGTCATCCTGTTTAATAGAAACAAATTGCTCTCCACTTCCCAGTGACACAGATAGTAGCCTATTTGTACCTGCTGCCCTTTGTCATAAACAACAGAAAGGAAATGTTCTCATTCAGGGAAGGATACATTTCTTTCCTTTTGTTACACTTAGCTATGTTATTCCAGGGAACAAGCAGAACGGTTAAGTAGTTGAGCTGACTTGTACATTTGTTTGACTGAAGGTCTGTAACACTGGCTTAGGTAGAAACAGCTCAGCTGCCTGAGAAAGTAATGAATGAATGTCTTGTTAAAGATCACTCAGTGAGACAACACACACTTTTTTAGAATTGTAACTGAATAGAAGCTTGTTGTTTTGCTTGTCTCTTTTAGAATGGAAGTACAAAATTGCCTTCTCAATTACTTCTGAAGGAATCTGTTGTAGCAGGTCAATAACAGTAACAAAATTGTGAAAATTTGACTTTGTAAGGATGTTTTTCTTTAACAAAAGGCTGTATTTTGATGCCCTTGTGTGCACCTGTTCACCTCTGCATTTACAGATGTCAGTGACAGGTTCATGTGAACATACGCTTGAAGTATAAAATGCAGGGTATAATTTTGTCAACAGTTGTAGCTCTAATACAAGAAGTTTTTGCATTGCCTCAAAACCTTATGTGAATTCACTTTAAACACAGTTTTCTATTATGTTATAACCTTTTACATGTATTTTAAGGTTTTTGGAAAATGCAATACTTGCTGCATAGTGCAGACATTAAATGTAAAGCAAGTCAGAATTTAAAATATTTCCTTATGTTACAAAGCAATGATTAAACAGATTTTATGTAAATACCAGATACTGTTCCAGAAGCTATGATCTAGTTATACATTGTACTATTTTGAGAAGCTGTCTATTGTCTCTTCAACAATGATCCTGGATTCTTCAACAGATGCTATCAAAATTAGGGTCAGCAAGCTTTGTCTTATACTAATATAGCTATGCCATATATGTTAGTTAAGTACGCAGAACAGAACAAAACTCTTCAGACATGGATGATACCTTTAACAGTAAACATCTGAAACTAGGTCTCAAGAATAGCTCTTCTCCAAACAAAATTAACATTTAAAAAAGTTAACACTTGCAACCTGATTTGCACATTCTTCATTCACACATGACAAAAAATATTAAATATTCCTTATACATTTTTGCAACTATTTCTTACTGCAAATGTTACTTGCTAAACAGTTGAACATATTCCACTCTGTGTAGTGCTGATTCCACTGGTTTCTCTGTCTGCCTACCAAGAGTGTTGCAATAAATGAACTTTACAGTGGCAAACATCTGTTTGTATGTAGTATTTCATTATTCACTCATTAACTATACAGTACTCACTAGGAGCAAGGGTGACCTGAAAATACTTGACTCATCAAGAGGCGCATAGTATGCAGTAATGGAGAATCAAAAGAAGAAAGACGACTATTACGGTATGAGAAATTCCAATGGCAAAAGTGAAAAGATTTCAGAAATTAAGCATTCACAGAAAACTGTTCTGTGCGCTACATCATTAAAACAAAAATAATCAAATGCACTGAAACTGGCAGCTAGTCTGAGTACAACATATTTTTTGCATTTTTAGGAAACTGTTGCATCAGCTATACTACACTACACTATGTGACTTTTAATGTAGACATTTTACTGATATGCTAAAAACCATATTGGTGCTAGCAATTATTTTAGCCCTTTCAACTACAATATGTGTTAGATCATTCACATAGGTTCATAGATGTCTACTAGGCTAATGGCCCTGGGGACATTACAAGCCGAGTCCATAGAAGTGCCCTGGCATTGTGCTGCCTGTTGTTAGTTCCCAGTGTCTCTATCAAGTAGAGCTACTGGAGTATTTCCCGGGGTGAACCCATCTACTCACCAAGATTTTGCTTGAAGAGGCCTAGTGAGGTGCTCTGCTTGACATGTATGTGAAGTCTATTCCAGAGCATGGGTAGTCTCTGGGTTATGAACCTTTCCCTCCAGCATGTTCTGTTGATTGTGGTAATGAGGTTGAGGTCTCTGGACCATGTGGTGCGGAGGGATTGGGATTTCTTTAGATGTAGCATTTCTAACAGAGCCGGGTCAGACATGGCTTTGTAAGTCAAGCAGAAATCGCCTTTTAGTGGATGATATGATACAGAATAGCTCAAGATTTTTGAGTCAGTCCATGTACAGCATGTGTTTAAGGCCTAAGATCCTCTTCATGAGGTCCTTTTGTGGCCTCTTCAACTGTTGCAGGTGTCTAGTGAGGTACATGCCAAATGGGGCATTATACTCTATGACTGGTCTAATGAGGGAAGAGTAGAGAGACACAATGACCTCTTTCTTCTTGGATGCAAAACCCTCGGTAATGAGATGTTCCACATAAAAGGACTTTCTGACAACAGTGGCAATGTGATGGTCGAATGAGAGGTTGCTGTCAACCTGTGTCCCCAGATCTCTTATAATGTCTTCAGTGTTCAGTGGGTTAACATCGATGTGGTAATTAGTGGGAATTGAGTTTTTCCCAAAGATGATGACTATGCATTTTTTGGCATTAAGCTTAAGGGCATAGTTTCAACATCAGTCACTGGTCTCAGTGAGGCCTTTCTGTAGGATGTCTGTATCACTTAGGGAACTAATAATGGCTCCCAGCTAGCACTCATCTGCAAATTTGGTCAGCCAGAGTCCCTCCGTGTTGGCCTGGACATCTGAGAAGTAGATGCCAAACAGGAGAGGACCCAGAACTGATCTCTGTGGGACTCCACTCATGACTGGTCTGCAGTCTGACTTGGAGTCCTCTACATTCACACTGTGGGTTCTATCTATGAGTAAATTTGCAACCCACATAATGATATAGGGGTTGGTGCCTAGTTTGCTGAATTTATCAATAATTCCTGAGTGAGGAATGGTATCGAAGGCCTTGGCCAGATCAAGGTAGGCTGTATGAATTGCCTTACCTTCATCCACTGCTCTAGTGACTGACTCATAGACATCAACCAGGTTAAGCAGGTATGATCTACCTTTCACACAACCAAATTGCGTGGGATCTAGAGTTTGGAGATTCCCTATATCCTTGTTAATTAGGTCCTCAATGATGCGCTTCATAGCCTTACATATCAGACTCATCAGGCTAATGGGGTGATAATTTCCAGTGTCTGTAGTCACTCCTCCTTTGTGGAGAGGGATGACTGTAGCAGTACATCATTCCATTGGGACAAATCCTGAGGTGAGGCTGTGCATGAACAGAGCACACAGATGTGGTGCCAATTCACTTTGTAATTCATGTATTACACAGCCAGGGATATTGTCAGGTCCCATGGGAGCTGTATTCTTGGCCTTAGACAATGCAGCTTTAACCTGTGCTGCAGTAATGTTGGGTGCCTGGCATTCTTCCGGTATTGAGATTGGTCTTTTGTGGGGGAGAGAGGGGTAAAGTTGGCACTGAATCTGTCGGCCAGTATGTTGGCAATATCTGTTGGCACAGTATATGAGGTACCATTGAGTAGTAACTCAGAGCAAATCTGGGTATTGCCATGGAAATCTTTGATATAACTATAGAAGGCTTTGTGGTTGTTTTTAGTGTCTGCCGCAAGTCTGCCTTCATAGCTGGCTTTGGGGATTTTGATGAGGGATCTCAACTTTTTGTTGAGGCTAATAAGGGAATTTTTCCAGTCTTGGGACTTTACCTTTTTCTACAACAGTTTCTTCCTTCTGTTGTAGAGTTTATTAATGGCAGGTGACCACCAGACTGGTTTCCTTTCTTTGGAAGAGAGCATCTTGGCTCTGTTGGGTATGGCTAGTTCCATGCATTTATGTATGTGTTCATACAGTGCATTAATGTATGATTTGGCAGTTATGCGTCTATTTTCCATTGGCATGGGTGCCATGAAGTTAGTCACCTCTGTTTTTAGGACTCCAAAGTCAGCTTTGGAGAGGTTTTTCATGGTGGATACCTTTGCAGAGGGTGTGGGTGAGATGTGGATTTCCATGGTGATTAGTTTGTGGTCAGATCTAACCAGGGAGGAATTGACTACTGGTGTAGAGCAGCGGTTGCCCATTTTAGTAATAACCAGGTCAAGGATATTGCTTCCTCTAGTGGGGGTAAGAATGAGCTGGTCAAGGGCATTGGAATTGATGAATTCCAGGAAGCGTTAATGTGTTAATATGTGCTAATAACAGTTATTTAGCACAAGGGAGAGGTAAGCTGACTAAATGCAGTTAGCAAACATAATATAAATACAAAAACAATGTAAGTTGTGTTGTAAACATAATAATACAGAGTGATCCCTCTTCAACATTTAAATGCATTCTAAATACTTTGGCAATGACCTTATTTGTAGATTGCGAGAAAGCAGCCACAATTTTACACACTAGACCCTTTGGACGCTCTAAATTTGCCATAGGTGTGAGTGTACAGGCCTGTTGGTGGTATGAAAAAATAGCTGTGGCAGGGTTAGCCACCTCTTGCTGTGAACCTTGGCTCTAGATGATATCACTGTTGAAGTGACACCCTGACCCTGTGTGCAAAAATGGAAAAAAAGGGTTGTGGATGGATAGAACCTGAAAGTGCAGTAAACTGCCAAACAGAAATGTAAGGATGAACATATAACGAGTATTAACAAATGAAAATAAATAAGTAACCACCTGCATCCAAGTTCCTGGCAAACATTTCTGAATTATATAAAAGTGCCATGCTGTGTATTTTGGGAGATATTTTATGTTGAATTAATGACCTTGTACCTTGTACTTGACCCTACCAAACACACATGTACAGAATGTGCTATTATGATATTAAATGTGTGTGATTCACTAATAACAGAAATACAGATCATACCTTTTAACCTCTTAGCACAAGAAATCTGGACAAAGTCAAAAATAATGTCAGACAAAGGCCCAAAACTAGGGACAGGTTTTAATCACTGCTCTTATAAACTTAGAAGTTGTTAGAATAAAATGTTTTGTGTTTGCTTGCATTTTCTGAAGGATATCAAAGCTGAAATTCAAATGTCTGTCATTATTTAGACACTGCAGTCCTCAATGATTTGCCAGAAAACTACAAATCGTATGGGGAACGGGGAAAAAATATGAGGCAAAAATCTGGACATTATGCAAAAATCTGGACATTTCAGGGGTATGCTGCAAATGTTTCTTTTTTTTTTTCACAGAATCCTCAACAGAATGAGTAAATAATTTCTACCCAAATTAATTTTTAATTAAACTAATTCCTACCAGACTGAGGGATTTTTAAGGGTAAATCAACTTCTTGGAACACAGGCAGGTCTGTTGTTGTTCCCTTCTGGTTGTTATACAGTAACCCATGGCTATGATTTGTTACATTGTTGTCTACTTCTGGTTGTTATACAGTAACACATGGCTATGATTTGTTACATTGTTGTCCACTTCTGGTTGTTATACAGTAACCCATGGCTATGATTTGCTACAGTGAGGTTCACTTCTAGATGGTAAATTTTTCTTCTCTAAGCAAAGCATTAGAGAACAAATGTTCTACTGTGTGTGTGTGTGTGTGTGTGTGTGTGTGTGTGTGTGTGTGTGTGTGTGTGTGTGTGTGTGTGTGTGTGTGCGTGTGTGTGTGTGTTCTTATATCATTGATTAACCTGTACATGTGATATGATCCGTATTTTATTTTCTAAAAGTAAGCAAGCTTAATGGAAAAAATGGAAGTGCCTCCTGCTTGTACTGTGTGGTAGAACTCAGCATCTGTTTCCTCTTTGTTCTGTTAACTGCTAAGTCATTAAATATTACATTTATGTAGTTGCTAATTTCTTTATGTAATAACAGTAAGATAATTCTAGCAGATGAAGAGGAACATGTTTCAAATGAAGATACAGATTTGTTTTCAAATGTTCGAGTTCTCTTGTTTTCTTGTTAGCAATAAACTTCCAATATGGTATGTTTGGAAATAAATGTAAATGCATTATGTTAATGTACCTAGTTGATTTTGTTTAGGTCGATATGTGATGTGCAGTCACAGCTGGTATTATAATGTTTCAGGAGGTTTTGCAGGATACCTTTCTCATGAATAGAATATTTTCTATATTAAAATTAGAATTTCATGTTGCTGTTCCTAAATATTTATGTTCAGAGGAGCAGGAAAGGTACCAAATATACCTGCATATGAAAGTCCCAGGACAGGTACCGGGTATACCTGCACGTCAAAGTCCTTTGTGGCTTATAAAGAGCTATATTCAGTGAGGCAGACTTGTCATGTTATGAAGGTAAGGAGTGGCTACACAAATAACCCTCACTCACAATTATATGCAATTCATGCAATCACTTCAACATCAGAGTACCAGCTGGTCTTAATGCAATATCCATGAGACAAAAGCCATTTATAATCCCACAACATTGCACTTTTCAGCAGAGGGATCATCCTTTCATACTAATACATTATTCAGTATGCAGAGTTGAGTGGCATGTTGTTGCTGTCAAAACAAAACAAAAAACTATAAAAAATAAATAACCCAACAACTGCCACGGCACAGCAGAAAATCTCATCCAGCAATAGACTTCCATATGGTAGAGGCAGCTCTCCTACCTTATGAAAACGTGTCCCAAACCCACACAGTAATGTTGTCAGTTTCCCACATATGTGGCCTTGTACAACATCAGATCCCATTATTATCATACTATGGCAATGCCAGCCCTGCCTGATGACACGTGTAAGGAATTAAACTACTTCTAAGAATCACTCCTAGGCATGAAAGCAGAGTACAGCCCAGCAGTGAAAGCCATTTGAGTTAAGTTTACAATGTCTTACAGAGTAGCTACACATTGCTGCTTAGCAAGGTACATTGCACTTTATTAAGCTACTTTCCCACCAGAGACATAACTAGAAAAGGGCAAAAGAGCCACCTGTCCCAGACCAGGGTGTTAGAGGGCATGTCTCTCAGATGCCAATGGTGAGCAACTAGATATGAAGGACTTGAAAGCTTTAGCTATGCTGAAAACCCAGAATCAGCATTTAATTTTATTCTTGCTGCCAAAGTTGGAGTGCTAAAGTGCTTCAAGTGTGTTTTTTTAACTCTAGTCAGCCACTTGTTAACATTTGTAGCAAGCAGTTTCAGTTACAGAGAAAAATTGCTTCTGTGATGTGTAACACTATCATGTTGCACAGTACTTCCCAAATCTTGAACATAAGAGCATACAGAGCGCAGCAGTGTGCTATGTCTTCTGCACACAATTCAAGAAAGCAGGAATGTGTGTATGCTTCTATGGACAGTGGCAATTTAGGTCTATGAATTGAGGTACTCGTGGTGGCATCAATGCACTATGTCTTTCACTATAATGGCTCATTACTAAGTATATGACATAATGTAATGTTATATAATAGGTTCATAGGTTCATAGCTAGGTACTAGACTATCTGCCTGAGGGCATTTATAAGCCTAGCCAGAGTGTGTCGGCTTTCCCCACCCCATTGATTAATTAACTGATCCTCTGTCAAGCAGAGCCAATGAAGTGATCCCAGGGGTGTATTTTCTGTTACCCATCCACTCGTCAAGGTTTCTTTTGAAGAGTGTTAGTGAGGGGCTCTGCCTAATGTAGTTTGGAATTTTGTACCAAAGCATGGGGAGTCTCTGTGACAGGAATCTATCCCTCCAGGATGTTCTATTTAATGTTGTGGCGAGGTTTAGCTCATTAGAGCACGTGGCTCGCAGTGACTTGGATTTTTTTAGGTGGAACATGTCCATCAATTCTGAGTTGGACATGGCTTTGTAAGTCAGGCAGAGATCACCTCTGAGTAAGTGATATGCCACTGAGTACAGCTGGAGTTTTTTTTCAGTTGGGCTGCATAGGACATATGTTTGAGGCCAGTAATCTTCTTAGTGAGGTACTTTTGTGGTCTTTCCAGCTGTTGGAAGTGTCTTGTGAGGTACATCCCAAATGGGGCATTGTACTCTATGATGGGTCTGATGAGTGATGAGTAGAGGAGCACTATAACCTCTATTTCTAGATGTGAACCCTTTAGTAACTAGATGGGCCACATAGAAGGATTTCCTAACTACTTTGGCAATATGATTGTTAAAGGAGAGATTACTATCTACCTGGGTCCCCAGATCTCTTATTACCTATTCTGTATTAAGGGAGCTGCGACCTATGCGGTAATTTGTGGTTGTTTTGTTTTTCCCAAATGGGATGACTATGCATTTTTTGGTATTTAGCTTGAGGTCATGACTTTGACACCAGGTGTCCGTCTCAGTAAGGCCCTTTAGGAGGATGTCCGTGTCAGCCGGAGAGTCAATTATGGCTCCCAGTTTGCAGTCATCGGCGAACTTAGTTAGCCATAGTCCTCCATGTCTGCCTGTACTTTTGAGAAGTATATGCCAAACAGTAGGGGTCCCAGGACCGAGCGTTGCAGGACACCACTTGTGACTGGTTGAGAGTCGGACCTGGAGCCCACTATTCTTACTGTGTGAGTTCTGTCTGTAAGCCAGTTGGCAACCCATCTTGTGATGTAGGGGTTTATGTTCAGGCTGGTGAGTTTTTCTGTAATACACGAGTGGGGAATGGTGTCAAAAGCCTTGGTGAGGTCAAGGTAGGCTGTGTGAACCACCTTTCCCTCATCTATGGCTTTAGTGACTGTATCAAAGAAGTCAGCCAGGTTTAGTAGGCATGATCTGCCCTTAACAAAGCTGAACTGGGTCAGGTCAAGTGTTTGGAGGTTCCCAATGTCTTTGTTAATGAGTTCCATGATGATGCGCTCCATAGCCTTGCAGACCAGGCTAGTCAGGCTTATGGGGAGATAGTTACCAGGGTCAGTTGTGGCCCCTCCTTTGTAGAGAGGAATAACCATTGCTGTGTGCCATTCTAATGGCACATAGCCTGTGGTGAGGCTGAGGTTGAACAGTGTGTTTAGGTGGGGGTTAGTTTGTTCTGTAGTTCATGCAAGATGGAGACTGGGACACCATCTGGCCCCATTGATGCTGTGTTTTTGTCTTTTGAAAGGGCTGTTTTCACCTGTGCGTCTGTGATTTCCAGGACACTACACTTTTCCGGTATTGTTGTGGGCCCTTTTGGGGGTGAGAGGGGGGTGATGTTTGCACTGACTCTATCTGCCAGAATGTTGGCCATATCAGTAGGTTCAGTATATTTTGTGTTATTTTGCACTAGTTCAGTGCATATCTGTGAGTTGCCACTTAGATTCTTAATATAGCTAAAGAAGGCTTTGTGGTTATCTTTTGAATCTTTGGCTATTTTTCTTTCGAAGTTAGCCTTGGATGATTTTATGATGGACCTTAGTTTCTTACTGATACTGATCAGGGATGTTTTTCCTTCTTGGGATTTGCTTTTTTTCTGAACTAGTTTCCTCCTTCTATTGTATAGCCTGTTTATGGCAGGGGTCCACCAAACTGGTTTCCTTCTCTTAGAGGAGTGAGTCTTGGTTTTGCTAGGGATGGCATGATCCATGCATCCTTGTAGGTGCTCATAGAGTGCATTTGTAAAGGTTTCTGCATCTTGAGCAGCATTATCCTTTAGCGTGGGGGCTGTGAAACCTACCACCTCTGTCTTAAGTAAGGTGAAGTTTGCTTTAGAAAAGTTTTTTACTGTGGTTTTCCTAGTTGGGGGTGGTGGTGGGGTGTGGACACCCAGAGTGATTAGTTTATGGTCTGATCTAACCAGTGATGGGTTGACCTCCGGTGTGGAACACCTGTCGCCCATGTTGGTGATGACCAGGTCCAATATGTTTTCACCTCTGGTAGGGGAGTTTACCAGCTGATCCAAGGCATTTGAGTTGATGAATTCCAGGAAGCGCTGGGCCCAGAAGTTTGTACTCAAGTAGTTTTCCCAGTTAATGGTAGGGTAATTGAAATTGCCCAATATCAGGGTGTTCGTTAGGAACTTCATGTTTTCCAGTGTCTCCAGAAAGGTTGAGTGGTGGTCCCGGGTCATGGAGGGTGATTTGTAGCAGGCTACAATTTGCATTGTAGATTTGCTCAATGTTAGTTACACATGGATGATCTCAGAGGTATCATGCTGTGCCACTAACCTGGAGGTGTAGGTATGCTTGATGAATATGGATACACCCCCTCCTTTTTTGTTTTGGTCCATGTTCTGTGGCAGAAACGTGTGGTATGAATTGTAGCCCGGTAGTGCTGGTGTGCTCTCTGGAGCGTTAAACCAGGCTTCAGTTACTGCACAGATGTCGACGTTCTCCATACTGAGGAGTGCTTTGAGTGCATGCATTTTGCGATTTAAACTCCTGGTATTGAGTAGCATAACCCTCAGTTTTTTTTTAATTGTGCTGTTTACGAAGGTGGGTTTGACTTTTGAGCCTTGCCTAAAAATGGCACTATGGGGGCAGCAAGAGCCTTTGCCAGTATTCAAAAGCCTAGGGGTGATAGGTGCAAGCCGTCTCTTGTGAAGCAATGCAGCTTGTCGAGCATGTCATCCCAGGCTGACAGACAGTGGATCCCCTTTGAATGATACCAGAAGCTTAGCCAATTGTTGAAATTGATCTTTATTTCTTCATACTGAGGTATCATTCTTGGTGAGGGCAGGATGCTACTCAGGGTCAGGGTCATACCAACCTGGACTACATGATCAGAGAGCTCTTCCATGTCTCTTTTCATGTAGTCCAGCGAGCTACATCTCAGGTCATTCACACCAACATGAACAATGACAGAGTCATATTTGTACTTGTTCTGGAGTGACCTGAGAGCTTGTGTTATGTGGCAGATTCTGGCTCCCGACAGGCAACTAACAGTAACCTTCTGCTTGTCCAGCCTAGTAAGTGCAACTTCAGTGTGCCTGACTATAGAGTCACCTATTGCTAGTGTGTTAGGTATGTTATTTTGCCTTAAGGGCTGTGATTGTGCGTCATACTGATTTTGTGTTTTATGTGTTGTCTGGTTTGTGACGGGAGGTGCAGGTTGTTTGGGTGTCTGCTTTGGAGGTCTCTGATGCTTTCTCAGATTTTTAGTTAGAGCCTCCGAGTATGATTTTGTGTATTTATGATTTTGTATATTTATGTGTATTTTTTGCCAGTACTGTTTTAGTAGGTCTATATGTGGCTGGAGGTGTGGTGCAAGTGTTAACCTTTTCCTCTTGAATGTCTGTTCCATTCTGGGGTGAAGACAGCTTAGCCTACAGTCTGGCTGTATAATTGTATCTCTTGCATATGTTAGTGTTTTGTGATAGGAGGAGAGGGTTGTCTGTGCACATGAGGCAGTTGTAACATTGCCTCAGGATACCCAGACTCACCAGCTGGACTGGAGAGTACACCTGAAATTGCCCTTTGGTCATGCCTGAATAGTAGGGTGAGCTGCTTAGTCACTTGGTTGGTGAGGGGTGAAATAAGAGCCTTGCCCTGCTGGGCAATCAAGTGTCAGGGTATATTAGTGCTTGCTATTAGGTCTGAGCAAGTGCTGGGCTGTAGGATGCTTTTTGAGTGCTTAGGTTGAGAGTTAAACTAGTTTCAAGGCAAAAAAAACTGAAGAGGAGACTTAGTGGAGCCGGGAATAATTTAACTGTAGCTAACTGGCGCTGTCCAGTGGGCAAAACCGTGCAAACGCATTTTTTATAGTAGGGAATTGAAAGAGATAGAAATTAGCCCAAAATGGCAAATAAACTACTAACTTCTGGGCTGGAACCACTCCTCCAGGGACAGATAGTCTGCTCAAAGCTCCCTTCTCTCACAGGTGAACAGAGAAACTTCCTTCTATCCAAGTAAGGTATGGGCAACTCAGAAACTAGTATCACAGCCCTGAATTCAGCACTAGCCTGAAAACTGGACTATACTAGCTTAGAAAGGCGGAAACAAGGATTTTTTTTTTGTTTTTTGTTTTTTTAAAAATAAGGCAAAAACAGTAAAAAAATACACTTAAAACAGCTTTAAATGACTACAAATGATCAGAAAAGGCTATCACACTTTAGTGTGTAGCCTACAACACTTAAACAAATTATTAAAACAAAAAACAACTTTTTAAAAGTGCAGGCAGTCAAATAAGTACAATATGTGAAAACAACAAGGTTTTAAATCACAATAAACGCTTAATAAACAATAAATCCCTTTGCTCTAGAGCTCCCTTCTGATGTCATTCCTCAATTTCTGTTCCCTAAACTTTGAACATTAAGCATAACACAAAACTGAAAAATACTCAGAAGCAATAAGGTAAACACTCACATACATATGTAGGCTGAATATCTTACTTTATGACATTTTCTCTTTAAAGTAAATTTTCTTTTTCAGAAAATTCCTAATTAGAGAATGCATTTGAACATACATACAGATGTGTACTTCCAAACAATACTTAATTAAAGTAATGTGTGCTCTTCCCAAAGAGTATATTTTTCAAAAATTCAAAATAAGAACCCACACCCTTTCTATATGCTTCAGTGTTAAATATTTTTGAGTGCTCTAGTAATTTATTCCAAAAGAAAACTATCTAACAGAAAGTTCATTCTTCACCTAATTTTTCACTATCATCTTAACCAATTCCACTCAAACCATTTCAAAACTGATGCATGCATTTCTCTTAATGTATACTTACCCATTGAATAAATATGTATTTTCTAAAGGTCTTAATGTTAATATCAGATGGCCCCTATTATTACAAGAATAAACCAATCTGAGCTGGTATAGTTATGTTGCTCTGAAGTTTAAATGCCACATTTATCATTGTTCATAGAGGCTACATTCTTTAAAATTGATTCACTAAATACTTTGTAGAACATGAAAATTATAGAGCATAGTATTTCAGAAGATACCTTTTTATTTTTGTAAAAAGATGGTACTATTTATGTTGAGTGTTACTATATAAGGCTTTTAACATCATTCCACTTGATCAATTTAACTTTAAAATAAGCTGATCTATCTATTAAACTTTATTACATATCCTTTTCAACTCCAAAATCATAAGATGCCACTTTAACAGGAAAGGCATTAAGAATGTGGATTGACATGTTTCAAATTTCAAAACAATGTCTATCCAAACTGATCTGAACTGGGAAATAGGTTATTACATCTCAGCCAGCTTTCCCATGAGTAAAATCTAATATGTTCGTGATAATTTGATGACCCATGCTTCAAGGCCTGATCAATAAATATTAAACAAACTTGAAACAATAACAATGGTAACTCATTGTTTCAGTCTTTTATGGATTTTTGACGTGGTGTTTTGCCTTCTGCAACTAAATAATTCTGAGATTGCTCTAACTAGGAGGAAAGTAAATTCTCCAAGGTACCACAAATCTTGATTAAATGCAAATAAAACCAATCTCACAACCTAGATCCCACATTAGACTGTTGCCAGCCAGTCAAGTGAGATGACTGTAGTTTGATGGAACCAGTCTGCTGTGTTACTTTTTATAAAGCTAGCCAATTTTAAGTTATCTGCATAAGTGCATACATTAATCTCATCTGATAAAAGTATATAAAGCAAATCCCTGCAAATTACTCAGCATTAGGCTGCTCTTGTTGCCAGAAAACTTACTACACACATTTCTCAAGCCTTTGTTTCATTTGGTGGTCCATTCAAATTCAATAAATAAGCCCGTTTTTATTTTTTAGAATATTAAATTGTGTCTCTTTTATTTATTGTTATTTCTGTCACTTTTTTTTGATCAATGAGTTATTAAACTTCACCTACCTGTTCCAAATATTTAGCTTTTTAAGGTAAAGCCTCCCTGCTTGCAGATATGATTATTTTGTATGATATTATCCCTACATGTAATAAGCTGTTCTGTAATTTTTATTTTCTAGTCTTCAATTCCATACTACTACAGTCCTTGTTGGCAGCTGGGGATATTATCTCAATTAATACTTCAAACAGCCATTTTTAGCATTGTGACTTGTAGAATTTTACTGCATCTTGTAGGAATAACTGTTAGTTACTGCAACTAGAGATTTAGCTTAAAACTTCTAATGAAATACTTTCAAATAGAAACACGTGATTTTTTTTTTGTCCTGGAAAGCATGAATAGCTATCTCTGAGATTGGCAGCAGCATTCCAGAGCTTATGACTGGAATTAAAAATGCATTGAATTATCCATTAAAAGCAAATGACAAATAAATGGTAAGAATAATGAGGAATATCACATGTTTGCTTCTTCAGGAGGATATAGTGTTAATTGCTGAGAAAGCAGTCAGTAGCTGAGGTGGACAGAAACAAAGTCAAATAGGCAGTATAGAAACAGCAACTCTAATAGATGTGATTAGTGTCTACAAACTTTCACAGATACAGCAGGGTAAATAGAAAATGTAAGAGCAACCTCTTTATCAGGAGAACAAAAATACAGCATTTGGAGCAGCTACTCCAAGAGCAAGAAAGCAAAAATAAATGCTTTAGGATATCACTCCACAAGGAGGAATTTGACACTAAATGAATTATTAGAGACCATTCTGAACAATGAACTAAAGATATTTTTAAATATTTCTTTAAAAAAAAATTATCTTCCTAATAGGATTTTGCTTGGTTTTGAAATAATACACCAGTTTGGATTAATGAAACTAGATAACCATTTCCTCGACATATCCTGCATTTACATATTTCTTCAAGTAAAAAGAAGATATCCTGAAATATTTTATAGGTATTAATATCAACATTGTGGAGGACTTTCTGGAAGCATTATTTAAATATAGGACATCATACCTTCTCATCCTCATAAATGAGTGGGTAATCTCAGAATCATCTAGTGGATCTATTATCCAATAATAATAACAGTAATGCTGCAAGAACAGAATATTCTCTTCAGGGCAATGAAAGATGTTCTAAAGTCTGTAGCTGCAGTTCAAAGGAAGAATTAAGGGCATACCTGATCAAGTAACAGTTCCAAAATTTTGAATGAGTGCTGGCAGACAGAAGACAGTTGTGGGCAGATTTCCAGTCCCCTGACAAAACAGCAGTAAGGAAGAAAGTGTGTCATCAACCCCAAGTGAGTGATGATTCAGTAAATGAATAGAAAAGGGCAACACATGAGGTGGTGGTGCAAAGGAAGTGCTGGACTGGAATAGTTTATGTACATAATGTAACTAAGAAAGAACATGAGGCACTAAAAGAATTACAAAAAAGAAAATATATTATTATTAAGCCAGCTGATAAGGGAGGAGCAGTGGTGATAATGGGAATGGATGACTATATACTAAGTATGGTAACTCTGCTTAGTGATGAAGAGACATATGTGAAGATCAACAGAAGAGAGCTGGACAAGATAAAATCAGCAATAGCGGATATTCTGTATGAGATGCTGATGAACAGGAGCATAACCAAGAACCTATATGACTTCTTTACAGTGGAGTATCCAGTTATACCCATTAGTAGGTTGCCTAAGATCCACAAGGACAGTCAAAAACCTCTTATGCACCCTATAGTGGTGGGTTGAGGATGGTCTATGGAGCCTTTATTGATTTATTTATAGGATGAGCTTAAAAAGATCTTGATTAAAGCCAATATTGTAATTAAAGATACAGCACAGTTTTTACAACTGATGTAACAAAGAATAAGAACAACTTTTCTAACTTAATATTAGTCACCATGGATGTCAACAGCTTGTTTACATCCATAGCTAATCAACATGGGATAGAAGCCATATGAGAACTTCTGAAAGAAGAGAAGTTGAATTCCTGTGTGATCTGGACATTATTGGAGATGGTGCAAGAAAATAATGTCTTTTTGTATGACAACAGCTATGTTTGGCAAAGATGGGGGGTCTCTACGGGCACCCAATGTGCCAATAGTTATGCAAATGTGGTGCTAGTGCATTGGGAGAAAAACATGGGCGCTGGATGAGAAAAACCTATGGAGGGAAATGTTATTTTATACAACAGGTTTGTGGATGGCATTTTTGTTTTGTGGGAAGGTGAAGAGGAAGGATTAAAGGATTTTGTTGATTTTTTTAACTGAAACTCCCACCTTTCTCAAATTTGAGATGAAGATGTCAAGAGAGCAAATATACCTCTTGGATGTTAAAGTGACATTTGATCCAGTGAAGGGAGTTAATACCATGCTGTTTAGAAAATCCATGTGGCAGAATCATATGCTACATCACTCCAGATTGCATGCTAGGCATATATTTTGTAATATTGTTGACAATCAAGTTACTCGTATATCCAGGCTTTGTACCCAGGATGAGATCTTTATTAAGAAAGAGAATAAATTGGTGCATCATTTCAAGGAACGTGGTTACAGTTTGGATAAAATAGGTATGACTCAGGAGGGAGCATGGCCCTCAGAGTAAGCAAGGGTAGACCATACTATTCTGCACCATATTGCCAAGGGACTAGAAGTGAGAAGGCTGAAGAAAGAGATTAACAATGTGCAATGAGATTTAATATTACATAGAGCACAGATAACATCACAATATTTGCAGCAATTAGGAAGTATTGGCCTATTCTGTCCTCAGATAATGAAATATGAGACATAGTAGGAGAAATGCCTCACTATGCTTTCAAAAATAAAAAGAACTTAAAAAGAATTCTGTGTAATAATAATGGGGTCTGTACACAGCAGATAATATCTCAATGTGGAGTGGGCACACGTAAATCTGGCTCTTGTAAGGCTTGTACAGTGATAAACTCAAACAACAATTTCATCCATCCTAACACTGGGAAGAGCTATAGATTTCATGGATTTGATAATTGTAATAGCAAGAATGTTGTCTACATTGCTACTTCTACCATATGCTCGAGCTATTATGTAGGAAAGGCCAACTGTATGCTCAAGGAACGTATATATAAGCATCAGTCAGACATAAGGAACAGAATAGAAACCAATGCCTGCGAGACAATATTACACATTCCTTCAAATTCATGGTTATCTCCAAAATTGAACAAACTCTTAGAGAGGGGGACCTAGTCAATAAGATGGAAGTGGAAGAAACCAGATGGATTATGAATCTAAGTGCTAACTTCCCACCTGGGTTGAATGGCATAGTCCCGTTGAAACCATTTTTAAAAGAAAGGAGACTAAGTATCAAAAGATGGAGCCTTTGGTTTAGAAGGAGTATGAAGTTTTTAATAATATCAGATAATCATGGAGTAATGCAGCAAGAGTGGGGAGCTGCTGAATGTTTTGCAACCGGTAGCATTTTCCATTTTGACATCTAGCTATAAAATCTTGAATCCCCCAATGAACTAGAAGTGGAAAATCTAGCAGTGTATACTTGCAGAGTAGATCTATTCATTTTTAATTATCTATTAAAAGATGGTCTCTCCGAGAGAGATTTTTGCTCAGGTGAACTTCCATTGACTAAAAAAGAGGTTTGCCGTTTATCTCGGTTTATTATTGGCCAGAAGGACAGCAGACGAGAACCTCTGGTATAAACTCAGAAAATGTTCTATATACCAACGTCATTAATATGAGGTTGTGAGAGTACCCATTATGTTTCATGAGCAAAGTGAAAGTTCCTGTTGCCTGTTAATGGATTTGCCATGAGAGATTTGCTTAGGAGAATCTTTTTTTTGGCAAGATGGATAGTATTTCAGAATCTTTGATATGGACACAAAAATTATTTTATGTATCAACATTATTATTATAAACTAGTGAGACTATCCATCCTGAATTGCAAGATAAGCCAGTGTTTTCTGCTGTTGCTATTTGATTAGCTGAGAATCAATCAGTCAGTTCTACATTGTGACACTCTTAAGCAAAAATTTTTTTTAATTTTTTGGATATCTCAAAGAATGTGAGTTTAAGTAACCACTATTTACAGCCCTATGCAGAAGTATTTACCTTTTATTGCCAAAAGTAAGCATACCAGAGATTTAACAGATGAATCTATACAGTCATGTTTATAAGTTGAATCCTTGAAAATTTGGAGTAAATTAATTAAGAAAATATCATTATATATAGATTCTTTCACTCTGAATCCTTAAATATGATAAGTTGATTTCTCTTGGATGAGAGATATGCATAATACAATGGGAAAATCTGCCGTCGGATGAAAAGGATGTCTGCTGTTCATGTCGGCTTAATACTTGTGAGAAGAAACAGTAGCCAAGTTTTTCCAACGCTAATTTGAAGGCCAGAAAATGTTTATTCATTCCTAATGTTAAGCAATGAGGGTATTGAGTCAGAATTTCAAAAAAGTGTGTGATTACCTTCTGTCAAAGTAAAGAATACAAATGAGTCTGCGCATTAAGGAAGATGAACGGAAGAGAGTATTTTGCATCCAATAACTTTGCAATTTATGTGGCATTAACTTATTAAAGTGAGCTATTAAGTAAACCTAAATGAATCTAATCAAATGCTAATGGCTCCTTAGTAGATTTGCTATTTTGGAAATATATTTTAATGTTGCACAAGGACATTGATCTCGATCATGGAAGTTATGTTGTTGTCCTCGGATAGGATGATAAAGGGGTGTGTGACATTTACTCGTGCCCTATTGGGTAGTTATTTCAACATGGAGGTCTGCACTCTAAACGGTAGAGGATAAACAGGAAGTAATGGAGCTAATACATTATTGGTCAGTAAAAGGAAATTGCTGTTCTTATTGAAAAGTTATCTCAGTATGGAAATTAGCAACCTTGATGTAAATGAATGAGTAGGAAGTAATGGAGAAAATACTGTATTGGTTAACAGAAGTGGTTTGCCATTTTTTGCTGTTCAGGATTGGTTAGAACAAAAATACATCGATGACTATTGATTTTAATTGTTTTTTTTCTGGATTTTAATAGAATCACGTGACCAGAGATGAACTTAGTGATTGGCTGATGGTCCTTTTAAGTAAAGATAATCAGGATTTAATAATCAGGATCTGAAGAAGGCATTACACCGAAAGCGCTTGTCCTGTTTTAGAGTAATCCTTTGAATTGTTCATTAAAGATTTTATTTTATTATATCATTCATCTGTGGTGGTATGCTCCTTTTAGTTTATGTACACAGGAATTATGAAAAGTGTTCCACAAATTGGATAAGATTACAGAAACAAGGATATTCACGTGTGTCAGCCAAATGAGCAGTATTCAATACAGAGGTCACTACCCAACCAGTCTTGATATGAAACATTTTTGAGCTAATCTAAATATCATGATGAAGAGTGATGGACTCTAAATGCAGTCATGATACTGCCAGACCCATATAGCAAGACTCATAGACTGACAGATGAGGAACAGTCTAAATGAGAGAGGCAGTAACTAGAAATAGAAGATGCAAACATAAAAGTAGAGGTGAATAATTTTTTTCTAGTCACTACACTGAATTAGTTCATAGCCATGTACTAGGGCAGCTACCCATGTGGGTCATTTTAAGCCTAACCAATTTCCCTTATAAAGATGAGAATCAAACCCTGTACCTTGTATCTGTTAGATAAACACCTCATCTGTTATAACAGTATCAAGTAATCTATCAGAATCTGTATTCTGGCATGAAGTATGTTACTAACTGTATATAAAGCTGAAAACTGGCATCTACAAGGGACTCAGAAAGTATGTATTTTTATTCTGAAGATCAGAAATTCTGGCTATTAAAACAGGCAAACCTTGAGAAAATTATGTAACAACATAGACTGGCTATGAACTGTCCTTATGACATAATTTACAGTTAGCTTGCCAGTGGTAAGTAGCCATAATGGCATGGTGTTCTTTGTACTCAAATGGATCTCAGCTGTCCAGATTTTTGGCTCATGTTTTGATTTGTTTCTCACAAAATTTTTTTCTAACAAATCACCAGGATGATCTAAGGACTAAAGTCACTAAATAATGACATACATTAGAGTTTCAGGCTTGAAATCCTTCATAAAATGTATTTTAAAACAAACCTTGTTACTCTAGCAATTTTCTAAGTTTATAAGAGTAATATTTGAAATATTCCCGAATTTTGAGCCTTTGTCCCCCATTTTGTCTGGCTTTGTCCAGATTTCTTGTACAAAGAGGTTTGGAAGTATGTGTACACTGCACACTCTCACTGGTATAAACATCATTTATAAACTTGATCTTTCCTGAAAGCTATTTAATATAGTTATTGCAAGATGGGGCAAGAGGTAGGACATTAGTCTAGTACAACTTATGTTCTGGAGGATATGTGAGAGATAAGTATTTCAGAATCAATGCCACTTCATATGGGAAGATAAAATACATCGCAAACAAGGAGACAAAAACTCCCAAATTAATGAATTATATTAAGGTGAAAGACATACAAACACATAAACACATATAATAGGTCTAAAGAATAATACAAGTGGGAGCAAAGATGTGACAGGTGGTGGGCATTCTTGCCTACACTATCTTGTATTTATAAGACTCTGGGGGTTAGCTGAGAAAATAAAGAGTATGGCATAGGAATAATAAGAGATGTTCCCTCTGGCAACTTTAAAGTTAATTAGTTATTATATGTAACAGACAGGGAATACAGAATGCACCAATATTGTGAGTTCTTTTAGAATGCATTATCTATGTATTTTATTATTTTTGAAAAAAAAAAATATTATTCCTTACATTTTCCATACCAAATTAGGAAGGCATGCTGCAATAGAGTACAGGATCAGGTTGTACTGGAATCACTGGAAGGAGGAGGCATTTTGGCTGAATGTCTTCTTGCCCATTATTTAATTGTTTGCAGCAGTATTTAAATAAATCCACAGATATATTGATAGGCATTCACAATTCCCTTTGTAATAATAATGCATTTAAAACAGTTTCCCGAATCTCTGAATGTAAAATTGTAACTCATGGGGAGCCATAAAGATTTGTTCTGGGCCATCTCCAGTTTGGCAATTATTTTACAAACATCCAATATCTAAGAAGTGTGATTGATCAGGTTTACTGAAGGCTGCAAACTGAGCACTGTTATCCGCATATCCACTGACTCAAAATAGCTCCAGCAGGGACTATAATATGTTCATACATGGTGTATAAAAAAGGGTCTCAAGCTAAATTAAAAAAAAAAAGTGCAACAAATTAGTGTTTGGCAGAAAGGCTACTCCCACCTTATATGTTATAAATGGTATTCCTCTTCGGACAGATATGGTCATATGAGATATTGGTACTTATAAAAATAACTCTCTCTCATTCGATCATATGTTTCTGTCACAGACAGGAACTCCTTCTAATTGGCCTAGTTAGTTTCAAAGGAAATTTCAAAATCTAAAGGAATTACCCTACTTCTCTACTCTTCGCTTATTGAATACAGTGCCCCCTTTGGTATGTACAAATCCAAGCATATCCTCAATTGGAAAAGCCCCAGACATTTCTAACCAAGAAAACTGAAGATCTGAAATCATTCAAATACTCCAGTAGATTAACATGGCTCTTCTAATACTCAGTAGGGTACAAGTTTCTATGAGATGACTTGAGCCATGACAGACCCAATTGTATTTGACCTCCTATTTCTTTGCAAAACAGTGGCTCTACAAACACCCCCCTTTAGGGCCTAAATCTACACTAATAAATAAACAAGACTTGCTGGAGAGATATGTTCCTAACTCACCATTTCCTTGTCTATGGAATGAGTTGTCATTATTGGTTAAAAAAGTGCTTGCCTGAAACAGTCAGGTGCTGGTTTGTGATTGACTGTGCAGTTACCTGGTAAGAGAAGATTTATTTTGATTTATATTTTATTTTTATCTTTGTTTTTCACTGTTTGTAGCATGAAGTGATAAGTTGTAGACAGGAAGATTTACTTTTATTTATATTTTATCATTTTACCTCTGATTTTCAGTTATTGTTAGAAAGGGATAGGTTTTAGAAAGGCAAACTCTAGCCATCCAAAAGGGTCTCATCACCTATAAATTTGCACAGACTGCACAGAAGACAATCCAGAGCTTATCTGAAACAATTCTGTGTTGTTTTGTGATTGACTGTGAAATTGCCTGGTAACATTAGATTTATTTTGACTTATATTTTATTTTTTTACCTCTGCATTTCACTGTTTCTAGGACGAAAGTCATAGCTTATTGAAGGAAGGTTTACTTTGATTTAAATTTTGGTGTTTTACCTCTGATTTTTACTGCTTTTTGTTAGAAAGTGATAGATTTTAATCAGGCAAACTCTAACCATCCCAATGGCCTCATCAGCTAAAATTTCTCACAGACTGCAGGGAAGACAATCCAGATGTTATCTGAAAAAAATCCTGTGTTGGTTTGTGATTAACTGTGCAAATATTTGGTAACGGAAGATTTATTTTCATTTATATTTTATTTTTTACCTCTGATTTTCAGTGTTTGTTGTTAGAAAGAGATAGATTTAAATAGGCATTCTCCACTCATCCCAAAGTCCCTAGTCAACTATAAATTCATACAGATTACAAATAAGAAAATCCAACAGTTATCTGAAACAATCCTGTGTTGATTTGGGATTTATTGATCTTTACTGTTATAACAGGATGTGAAAGGGAGTGACAGTGAGCAGACACTCAGACTTGATGTAAAGTAAATCCCTCTTTTGTGTGGCTGGCAACAATGGTACAGTAGGTCAGAGCAGCAACTTTATTGACTTAATTTAATATTTACCTCAATGGGCCTCTTCAAATGCAATCTGAACAATTGAATGGGTAACTGTAAGTTCACCTGGGGGTTCCACCTGTGCCCCTCTTGGACAGGGGCAGTTGGTGATGGTCATGGAAATAAGGGTAGAACTTGGCTAAACTTCTAAGGCCCCTAGGGCCATTATCCTTGTAACTTCTGTGAAGACTGGTAGAGAAGCGTGAAGGCTGCCATCCTAGTCAGATAGAATTTTGCAGATAATTTTGTCATTTGTAAATATGAATGTAAACTACAGGCTCGTTGTCTTAAATGTAAAGAAATACTGTTACATGTGGAACTGGAAATAAATGTGACAATAGTGCACTCTACTGACCAAAGTAAAGCATGTGGTGACCCTTTGAAGTAGCAGTGGTGCCGGAAAGTCTAGATGAAGGCATTCTTTTTATTGTTTTAACTAAGGGTTAAATTGCTAGATTTAAACATGCAAATGTATTCTTATTGCTCTGTTCCTGAACAGCTGCAAGATAACAAAAGGGAGATGTTAAGAATGTAAATGCAGTTAATGTGTAGCCTGGGAACACCAAGAAAGTATAAAAAAGGTGATGTAATGTTTATCAGAACTGCAATAGCAAATTAAACAGAGAGAATCAGAAGGCATTACGCATTTTTGTCTTGATCATCCAACTCACAGCACTGCCTCTTGCTCACATGTAAGTCATCTTAGACTTGTGTTTTCTTTTACAGATAGCTAGAAGCTAGAAAAATTAGACTAAGTGTTTTTCTGTGATGTCAGAACTGCAGTACTGAATTATTTTAAGTATTTCTGTGTGATCTCTGAACTCTTGACTAGCACTGACTGTGTAGCAGAAAGTATTGTCTTGTGGTTTTAATTATTTACTATTAAATATTTTAAAACCTTTTAACTGTGGCTGGTTTGTGCAGGGATAAGTTAAGCTCTAGAGTACATTGCAAATTTATAGTGATTACTGTACCAAGTCACTCTAATAAGCCTTGACTGTTTAGTCACATCTACCAATTGGATAATAATATTGCACAGTAATAATTGGACACTCTTTTAAGGGCCTTTGGGTAGTTGATAAATATTAGCTGGGTGGTGGCAAGTGGTACTACCATATAGTTTGGGTAAAAGGGGCACAGCTGGAGAACCTGTACCAGCTTTCCCCAGAAGTGTCTGTGTGGTTGTGTAAACTCTTATCTCAAAGTGTGTGTGTGTCAGCTACTTGGGCAGGGACACGAAGCAGTGGTTGGACAGAGAGGGTGCTGGAGATTTTAGCTTGCCCAGCTAGGCTGAGATCTGGACCATATAGCTGTGCCAGTGGGGAGTCTTATTGGGGACCTGGAGAGCAAGAGAGCAACCAGCCCCAGACTGACTGTGATTTCTGTGTGCTCTTAAGGGAAATTGCACTTTACTGTGTGCATTTTTTATCCTTTCCTCATATATGAGACTCCCTCTCTGGTGTTACTGGTGAGGATTGAGGCTCCTTGATTGCTGGGCCAGGGTGCAGGCGTCACAACTTCATATGATCCTATGATCCTATGATTTAGTTGTATACTGTTTGTGTGTTTTTGGCATAGAAGTTGACTTAAAATGTCTATGATTTTGATTATCTTTTTCTTTTAGAATTCTGCATTCATTTGTAGCTAAAAATAGATTCCTTAAAGGAGTATAACATTAATGCTTTGCTAAAGCACAAGGATCTTGTACAGTGTACTATATGCTATGTATATTTAAAGATAATACCTGATCACACTGGTCATCTGTGATATTCATGTCAAAAGTTGGGTGATTTATTTACTGTTATTAGTAGGAAATCCAGACTTACTGAGAATGATTACATTTGTGAAACTGACACAGCTTGGAGAACTGCTGTTATATATACTAATGACTGGACTGATGAAGTAAATAATATTAGGCAAATGCAAACAGAGCATATTTGGGAAAGGAAGTGTCTATTGTAGGTAAACATCACTCAACTCCTATTAAACATAATACTACCAATGACAGCTTTGGAATTCAGGATGCAAGTATTCAGCAATCTAAGGATTCAGATCATTTAGAAGAAAATAAAAAAAAAAACTAAAGAAAGGAAGAAGTTCACAAGAAGCAACAAAAAAGAAAAAGAAACAGACTAATGTCTATAATGCAAAGACAATACATACTATAAAGGTCACTGCTTTGTTATGTAACACACAGATTACAGGGAATAATATACCAATAACCCATGGTTGGGTGTGGGTAATGTTGGATTTAATCACCGTTGATGTGGTTCACCCAAGTGACCAAACAAAGCCAACTGGGTAAATCCAGCATTACCCACATCAAGCAATGGGTTATTACTATTATACAATGACATTATTTAAGAAAAAACAATGACTCACTTTTTTTAAATAATGTCTTTGTGTAATGACTACATGGTGCTATTCTGCTTTCTTTCAGTCTCCTGCTGCTTTCTTGATGTACTGCATGTGGATGCGACTTCCATCCTTACAATTATGCAGTATATCACTCCTTTGGAAAAGAAGCAACAGAAGGAGGATCTCCTTTGCTTCGTTTTTTTTAAATAAAGTTTAAAATTCAGACAGTTCAGTGGTACAAGACAGACAGGGCAGAAATCCAAGGAAAACCAGGTATATGTCTTTAGTTTTGCATAGCGTACCTGATTTTCATTGTATTTCTGCACTGGCTCTTATGACATCTTAGCTCAGGACAACTGGAAAGCCCTAGCATATATTAATATGAACTAGACTTTTTTCTATTGGCATATGCTCAATTTTGAAATGGGCATGCTTGTTGGGCTGACCAGTCAGTTTGTAAGTTTTTGAATGTTAATGACCAGTCATTGTATAATAACATTTTTCTGTCAGCAAACCTTCTTCGATCTCCAGAAAAAGGCATAATTTTTCCAAGAGATTTACTGAAAAGAGACACGGGACAGGTGAAAAGGAAGAAATCAAAACTGAACTTGGAAGGACTGAAGAACTTTACTACAAGAAAAAAGAGGAGAAAGACCGAAGCTGGCAACATGGCTCAAGCTGTGGCTGTACATAGCCAGATGAATGAGTAATGTATGCTTGCAAATGTAATAAGCAATGAATACAGCGGGATTAATAAGACTAATGGTGACAAAGATCATTCCCTTGTAGCAATTTATAGAATACATAATACTGAACTAGACATTCAAGAGTCTTCAAATCTGATCATAAATCATATACTTGTAACTGGGAGATTCAGTTATAGCAGGAACTGGTAATTATATTTGCAGAAAAGATAATAAACACTGAATAGTGTTATCCTTGTCAGGATCAAAAATACAGTATGTTTGAAAGTCTTTAGAATGTCTTACTGCAAGGCAGTATGGATTTCTTTTTATTCATTTCGATACAAATAATCTCATTTACAAGTACTCTAACTGTTAATAGGGTACTTAAGGCCCTCTGAAATAGCATAGCCTGTGCATATGTTAGAATGTATTTTTCACAAATCACATATAAAAAGGAGAGTCAGGTCACCATAAAAGAAAACTTTTTTGGGGGGAAATACCTACATGAAAAAAATGGCCAATTAAAAAACACTAGAAATGTGTAGAGCATCCAAGCCTAATCTTGGGCACATGTTTAGAAAGGATGGTGAGCTCTTGTCAAGACCAGTGAAGAGAATATTTACAACAGATTTATAGCAATATTAGACAAATGCAAGAAAAGATTTTTGCCAGGTCAGAAATGTAACTATTCACAAGCAAGCAGTATTTGAATCTCTGATGGTTATTAATGCTAGAAGGATTAGTAATACAGTTTTTTTTTTAATTGGGAAATTTGCCACATTTCCACAAGATTTTTGTAGTTACTGTTTGAGAAACATGATTAAAAAACAATGACTGGAAACCAGTTCTATCAGGGCTTAAATACTTTTACTCTAACATACAGGGTGAAACCACATATCAGTGTGTGTATGTTGAAAATAGATCTATACCCACCTGTAATTTGGTGTTCTATTACAATATAATAGATATAAATGGAAAATGATTGTGTGATGTAATTTATATAGACTTAACTTTAGCATTTGATAAGGCCATAGATAAAACAGTGATCAATAAATTAGAACAACTAGATATTGATGTACTCTTGATAAGATGAATAGGACATGGCAAGTATCATACAGCAACTGGAAAGGTGAAATTCTAGGTCGCATTCAGGCTGTCCCATATAGCTCTGTCGTAGGCCTTACTTGTTTAGGTTGTATCTTTCAGATCTACATTTTTCATCTAAGGTGCTCTATAATGTATATGGAGATTACTTAAAAATGAGCAAACCAATTACATATGTTGCATGTAAGATATGCCTTTAAAAGAACTCAACTAAATTGACCCATTTGGCCCCAGGAGAGTAATATACTGAGAAATACATGAAAGCTAAGCGTATAACGTCTGGGAGACATAGGTCTGGATTCATGAAATGCCAATTTCTGAGCTGCTATCTTGTGTGAGTCACAGCATGAACACATAAGATTGTGCACTTTTTTTTTCACTGAATGGCTCCAAGCGTTATGTAGAGCTACCAAACAAAGGAAAACAGCAGAGTATGCTAATGAATGCATAATCAGCTGAATTACTTGCTAAGGAACCAATCCAATATGGTGGAGCCATTCAAGAAGCTATAAAGTAACTGTGTAGAGATGGTGTAGCCCTTGCCATGAACACCAAAACCTACTGGAATACAGCCATCATCACACTTAGCAAAAAAGCAATGCTAGGGGCTGCTGCTGCTCCCTTGCATGTGTATGTGCAGCAGGCTCAACTGTATGCTGCTGCTGCAGATAGACCTCGTCTAAGGAGAAGAAGGGTGTTCAGACCCTGTTTAACATATAATGGACTGCTTGATACTGAAATAGTAGAGCAATACAAGGTTGATAGGGAAACACTACAGGAACTCTGCAACCTCAGACCCAGGGGAAATCAAGGAGAACCTATACCAGTGAAAACTAAGGTATGTGTAGTATTAAGGATATTGGTACTGGTACATTAGAGAGACCCACAGGAGATATTCTATGGGTGTCACAGGCCTCAGCCTCCAGAATATTTTACCAGTGTTTCAATGCTATGCTAGAACATCCAAGGGAATAAAGCTATTTTTAACAAACCCCAGAAGAGAGAGCAAAAACAATGGAGGAATTATTTGCTGTAGCACACTACCCTGAAGTCTTTGGGGCATAGACTGCACTGACATAGAAATAAAAGCCCTACCTGGTAAACAGGGAAGGACATACATCAACAGGAAGGTGTTCCAATCAGTCAACTGCCATGCTGTCTGTAATGCCAAAGGGATCATCCTGAATGTGCAGGCAACCCAGGCAATTATAATGACTGACACGTATGGCAGGATTGCTAGGGGTGATGTTCTGCAAGGTCATCTACTGGATGATGCAGGTTATACACTAGAACTGTGGCACATGACACTCATCAGAAATCCACACAGACACCAAAAGAAGAAGGATATAAGGATGCCCACACTCAAACTAAAAGCATCATAGAGCATGTGTTTGACATGCTGAAGTCACAGTGCTCTGCAGTATGATCCAGGCACCTGCACAAAAATTCTCACAGTCTGTGCAATGTTATACAATATCATATTGTGGAAACATCTGGAACAGGGACAATAAGGACATTCCTGGACCACAAACAGGGTCAGCACTTCCAGCACATACAGACCAGGATTCTGAAGGAGAACCTCCAGCTGCACAGGTAACCAGCAGATGAAGGTGTGCACAATATGCCTTTCCCCTCATTAACAGGCAAAGGATAGCACACACACCAGCAAAGGAATAAACATAACAACCTAAGCACATATAAATATTAAAAGTAACGCCATCTGATGTACACAAACTTTACTTACGTATGCAATGTCTCTGTACAACTAGCATCAGATAGACACAGCACCAATGGACACAATTTATAACTGCAGTAATGTCAACGTAAATGCAGAGCTTGTATTATATGAACAAATGTGTAAGAAAATAAAGAACCTATATACTGTCAGTCAGAAATGTACTCAATCAGAACTTGTGTATGGTGCCCACCAATGGCATTCTTGGTTTATAGGAATGATATGTGCAATTTACAGGTATACATTGTACACAATAACTGGCACCAAGCCAGTCACTTACCCACTGCGCACAAAACAGTCAACAGGAAAATTAAAGGAACAATTTCACAAAGAGAGCAATATGCAAGAATGCAATATCAGTGGTTTGAATGCATGACTTACAATACTAAATGAAACAAAGCCTTCCAAAATGAGTATTTACAGAAACATTCACAATGCTGTTATGTACTAAATATATATATATATATATATATATATATATATATATATATATATATATATATATATATATATATATATATATAAAATCAACATACTGAGAAAGACTATCTTAGCAATCCCCTCTGTGCACCAGACATATATGCAACCCTGAGCCAAAACCAATTGAACAAACCAAGACCAATTGAACAAAGGCATTGCACAGACACCATCATTTACACAGGGTGGGGATGGGGGCAGTTAGTGAGCATGTGTGAGTAAGAAACACAGAACATTCAGTAAAGCAGGAGATTTCTCAGGACCACTAATAGGAGATGTATCCCAATCAGTATTAAAGTATTCTTAGCTTAGATGTGTGTGGATCGGTATAGGCAGTTGCATTACATCTTGCCATATTGGATGGGTGTAAGCCATGCATGGTTGAGTTGCGAGTTCAGTGTCATCGGTCCTGACCATGTAAACTGCCTTTGCCAGTTCTACTGGCACTTCCATGTCCTTGGTTTGAAGTGAAGGTAGTATCTGAACATGATCAATGTCTGCTGGATGATCCTTTGGCCTACAAAATCTATGTGTGAACACCTCAATCACTGATGAAGCAGTGGAAGTGGTGCCACTATGGGTGCTAAATCTGTCATAGCTACATTGGCTAACACCAGAGGATGTTGCAGCTTTCCAGACATGTGGATGCTGGCCCTCCCCCAGCAGATGTTCCATCACAGACACTGGCCATTCCAGTGTGTCACTCATCATATCCAGTGAGTAGCCCACATGGTTGAGGACATCAAGCATTTCAGAATGTGCCACATATAAGCTCACACCGTCTCTTCCAAGGCCCTGGTTGAATGTGCTTGTGCCTCTATGATTGCCCTACACATACACATATATATGTATGTATATATGTATGTATATATATATATATATATGCCTAGTGGCATGTAATGGCACAACAGCATCAGGATGAGGGTGGATATTAGGCCACCTCTAAGTACCTGTGGTGCCATGCCCTCATGATGGCTATGGACAAACTCAACCAGTTCTACAACTGGAGTAACCACACTACCCTGATCAACATTGTCACCTTCAACCTGTCCTATATCTGTGACCTGAGTGGAATGGGTATACATAGACATAGTGACTGTCTCCAAAATAGACTGCAATCAAACACTGTGCTATGCACGTAGGTACTGCACGGCCGGAACAAACCATAAAAACACTGTTGGCCAGCAGATACGTGAAACAGTAAAAATAATACAATTACTCAAATATTCGCTGATTATACATATCTTTAATAATCAGACCGGTTTCGGCAAAAAAATATATGCCTTCATCAGTGATACACAGCAAAAACACAAGACATTACTCAATGAATATTTATAAGAATGCCTAACCAATGAGAGTGAAAAGCCCTGCATAATTAATAATAGTTTGTTCCCACAACAGAAACAGAAAAAAACTTAAAAGAAAAAATGAGAAGACAAATAATAAACACTCATAGGTCAGTGTATCCATGGGTTCACAAACAAATATAACCTGTTGGTTATGTAACATGAAAATAATAATATATATCTACCAAATAATGAGTATAAATCGACATAAGCCATGAATATATATGCACCATTATGGAATGATCAGCTAAACAGTGTGTAATTAGTAAAAATATATATATGAGAAGAGAAAACACGAGATATAAGTAATAAATTTGTAACACTTATGTTCTCAATACATTTGTGGTTATTGGTGAGCATTCATGATATCACGACATCTAATAAGGTATCCACAGGAACCTAGAATACATAAATATGAAAAAATAAGTTATAATAACATATAATATAACAACTAATAATGTTAATTATAAATGATCATTCAAACCTGGTGGGAAAAGTGCTCCCAATGTGGTAATCCAATACCTTTCTTTATGATTTAGAATGCTATGCCAACCTTGAGGATTATTCCGATCTCCTGTGATTCTATCAATAATCATGAATGTGTATTGGGCCTGTGGATGCTTCAAAGTATGTCGGAAAAGAGCATTGTGGTCTTTCTTATTCTCAATGTCACTTCTATGTTCATTAATACGTGTTCTCAATGGTCTGGATGTTTGACCCACATAGAAGGCTGAACAGTGACAAGTGGCCAAATATACCACCCAACTGCTGCTGCAGTTGCCAAATATCTTGCAATCATATACTTTGCTGGTGTTTAGACTGGAAAATTGTTTGGATTTACAAATTTGTTTGCAAGACCCACAGTGTCCACATGGAAAGTTTCCCAGCAGTTTGTCTCCAGACAAAGTAAGTTGTTGGTATATTGCCCCACCACTTTATGTTTAAAGTGACTGAACAACGAGCCCAAGGTTTTGCCTCTTCTATAGCTGAATTGACACTGAGACCCCAATAGGCTGTTATGGCTTGGGATTGGTCAACCAGTATGAATAGGGACACGTTATTGCAATATCAGACACAGCCCAGGGACCCAACTGCATCCTTCATAAGATTTGTCACTACTTATGGTAAAAACCATAATGCAATCCGGAGCATTATTAATAAACATTGGAATATTCTATTGGCCAATGATCAGTTAAGACAAATATTGGGGTCTCAGTGTCAATTCAGGCATAGGTTGCAAAATAAGTTTATAGTTGCACTTGTGTTTCAGCAAACCTTCATTAGCCTGTTATGTTAGCTATAAAGTTCAAATCCCAACATCACTGCTTACTGTCAATGCACATGTTTTTAACAGTATTGTCACCCACATGTGCGATGTTCATGTGTAGATGGTGCTTTCTGTTACAAGAGTTTATTTTACGTTTCATTTTGAAAGGCTGTATTGAAGACTGAGTCTGTCATTTGAATAGATTGTCATTCTATAACAGTTGTAGTGAGACACTTCCTGAGGACTGAGGGAATGAGACAATGTAATGTATGTTATTGCCTAAGTAAGGCATATATTCCAATACTGGATTAGATCCACAATGTACATAATTGTTATTTTACCATCACAGTGACAACAGCAGGGGGCTGTAGGTGTTTCTTGGTCTACCTATCATCAGGCAGTGTTATTTCACATTCAGCAAGATTCGGTCTAAGTAATTACAGGGACACATATTTCTTGATTCTTACACACGATGTAATGTTTTCACATAACCACACATATGACAATTGGCAATGTATTTATACCATGGCACATTCATTGATACCACTATGGTGCTGATTTTCGCAACGCTAAGGCAAGTGTTCCAAACCAGCATTGAGTAACTGTAAGCATTTGTGTCCTTAATTGTTCTGCATGAAAGACATCATCCCCCCATTATATTTTGACATATAGGGTGGCACAGGCCTCCCCCATTCATTTTGAAAGCTACAAATTATGGGTAAATAAATTAGAGCTGATTGAATGATGTCACATAGGTGGAGTTCAATAGCTGTGATAGTTCCACTGTGGTGAATGTGATTAATACCATATTGTTACGTGGATGTGTTGTAAAGCTTGATGTTCAATTTTAGCAAAGGGTTTTCATTTTATGTAAATGTACTGATGTCACCAATAAGTGTTACATCACATCAATCTTATCCCTTGATATGTTGCACAAACACATGTGAACATAGTTTTGGATTTGATGGCAATAGACATTTGTTCTGCCAATGTCATGTTGAGAGTGCTACTTTGGCACATGCATTGTGTACTTTGGTGCACATGATGGTGCTCCAGTACTTTGGTGGCATGTACAGACATACAGAGAAACTTTCCTTTACCACGGAACATTGATATAGGACTGATCACAACTGTGTTGACAATAGCATACTCGTTTAATTGCCATCAGTTTGACATGCTGATATGACATTCATTATCAGGTATACTTTCATAAGTCAAACATTAATTTCATTTGTTTATGACAGTATCCATTGTTACTTCCTGTGTCAGATGCTGACATACACAACTCAGGGGAATACATTGCATCATAGTGTGTGTCTGCATCTCTTCTTATCTGTGGGAACAATAACTGTTTCAGGAGTGTCTTACACAAAGGTATTGTGTATGTCACACTCTGCTCCCACATTTGTAACACCGCACACACAAACACATACACACACAAACACACACACACACACACACACACACACACACACACACACACACACACACACACACACACACACACACACACACCTACATATGGGATGCATAACAATTGGAATACTGAGGTGTATAATTCCCTTCAAGAGTGATCTTCCTCATACATGTGTTAGGCCTATTTCAGTGCCATACACAATTAATACACAGGTTAGTGATGACATTGATGGGATTGGTTTGAGTCTTGCAAAAGGAGATCGTGGCTTCTGAGCCATTCCTATTTTCCAAAATGTTATATTAATGAAATGTGAAAATATTCCATAATGTATGTACTGTCCTTGCTAACTGTCATCTCAACTCACCATGTCAATGACATTTTTATGTCATGTAATTCCCTTCTGTTACAATGTGAATTTTTGTACTTATCACACCCTACACTATCATGTCTGCTTTTTAATTATCTATATTTTCTCAGGAAGTGTGACCACCATTGATTATTATGACTTAAATATTGTGAAATTTTATTATTACAAATTTGACTTTGTGACATAAGCACCTTCACATGAATTATCTTACTAGAATTTGACATTTACCCTCACCTCTTACATATTTCTGTATATGTCTCTTTGATTTCTGTGGCCATTGTCCTCAGTACACTTTTGCTGTATGCTAATCCATATATAGTAGTCGTCTTTGCCATTTTCCATTCACTATTACTTATAACTGCATTTGTACGTTACATTTATGTGCACACTACACTCAGTGTACTTTCCCTGCCTGTATACAGCGTGCACTATTTGCCTTACATAGTTCTTCATGCTGTCAACATAAGCATGCTTAACAGGTTTGCCATTAGACAAGCCTGTTTGTTACCTGCCTGTGCTCATGCTGCTCAACACATTTTCACAGAGAAACGTGCTTGTATTTGTGTAGGCAAAACCATGACGAAAAGCAACAGAAAAATAACCAACGACCAACCAGTAACCAAAGAAGTTTTATTTTCTCTGACATCTCAGCTACACAGCCTTCAAGGAGTATCTTCTTTGGATACTGGTTGCATTTGTGTAGGCCTGATCAGCAGCATGCATATGCAATTATCAGTGTTGCTCATTACCCTAACACACAAAAATCATGTAGACTTCACATGAAGTCTACATTATTCTACATGGATCCTACAGTTAGATTTCAAGGTGAGTAGTTACTACAGCAGACAGTGATTGAAACTATAGATTCATTTAGGGACTTTGGTAAATGAGCAGATCCAGTTTTGAGTTTTTCTAATCATATCAACCAATTGATTAATGATAGTAAGTTACTTTAGCCCACAACTTGAGTGTGGAACAGCAATATGGCAACCTTATAAGAAAACAAGCATGAGTACATTGGAAAGAGTGCAATGGAAATATACCAAGAACATCAGTGGATGTGAACATTTAACTTATAATGAAAGACTAAATAACTGTACTTATACAGTGTCTAATATAGATATTTAAGAAGAGACCTTATTCAGGTATATAGTGCAGTTAAAGAAAACTACTTCTAGGAATGTTTGCATTGGAGACAAATTGTGTAGAAGATCCTATAGGAATCAGAAGTGTACTAACTGGTTCTCTGATGGAGTGGATGATGCATGGAATAGACTATCAAATTACATTAAAACAAGCACTAGTTTAGATATTTTTAAGAACAGCCTGGACACTTATTATGGGAACAAGTGTTTTGGTATATAGGCAAGCTAGAATGAAATTGCTGCTTATGCCTGAAATATTTGTATGCCTGTATGCATGTCTGTATTACTTTAGCTACCTTTAAGGATAGTCTTGATGCTTTAATGTGAAGACACAAATTGATGCTAATGTTATCATGTGTGGCATTGCTCAATTTGGGAGTTGACCACTATTAAGTGCTTGAAAAGGGTGGTAAAAACTTTGAGGGTTGTCTGCTTAAAGATGTATATAGCTATGCATGTTATGTCCCCTGTGATTGCTTGCCAACTATAATCCTGTTCTTATGATTCTTTAGTCTCCCTTCTTTCAAAAAATAACAAAGGAAGAGTGACAGAGACTAAGAAAAAGAAAGTAGTAACATGCTCTATATGGCTGAGAGTTTCATAGGTACTTAATAGGCTTCTGATCCACAAGGATCTTTTGAAGCCTAGTCCTGCATTCCCATGAAATGTTTAGCCCTTGTGATTTAAGAACAAATAACCCAGAGCTGGCCATTTTCCTAATAGATTATGGGTCTACTTCACATTGTCGTAAGCTGACAATATCGAGTCTGATATTGTCGGCACGACAATATCGAAAGTGAAGAACATTGTGCAAGTAAACTGAAATCTCTGTAAGGGGAGATTTCCATTTACCTCAATGTAGTGCGGTCTCAGAGGAGGTATATTTAACTAGGCGGATGTGGGGAGCGCATTTAGCTTTTTTTTTTTTTTTTTACGTTATTCAATGTTTTATTTAATCAATCAAAGTTCAACCTTTATTGATTTGATTAAGTAAACTTTCGATAACGTGATATAGACGCATAGATTATTATGCACTTTCCCCATACACAAACACATGAATCTCTTATGGTTATCATAAAAGGACATCAAAGATAGAGCAAGTTTTCAATAATCTTAAAACAATGTCTAGAAATTTGTTGTTCAGAAGTTGATTCACCTTATTAGCTACCTTCATATGGTTATTGTTTCTAGGACATTTGGAGAAATGATCAACATAATGCCAATTCATAGGAACACCATTTATTCTACTTATGTAACATTCAACTAGCCAAGGCTTTATGCATCTGTAGCACTGCAATAGCTGTTGTACTCTTAATCTTTATCATTGTTTTTTTTTTAACTTTATCTATCCATCTATCTATCTATCTATCTATCTATCTATCTATCTATCTATCTATCTATCTGTTTTATATCTGTCTATCATCATTATAGCTATCTGCATCTATGTCAGTTTATTGAATAACCACATTGTTGAAAAAACCTATATGGTCAACAATGGAGTTAATTGAAAAAAACTGGCATACATCCACACAACAACCACCAAAACAAACACAATTTTTGCAGGGGAACAAGAACCCCCTGCACCCCCTCACCCCCTGCTAATTATTTATACCAATTCTGAGATCACAGTACATTGTGAAAAAATGTAACCTCCTTGCTCCCCACTGTACCATGATCTCAATCTAAATAGTTTGATGAACCAAGTTGTCGACCGTATGGGTTTCAACAATTGTGTCTTTCGACCAACTGACATAGACACATCTATCTATCTATCTATCTATCTATCTATCTATCTATCTATCTATCTATCTACCTACTTATCTTTTGTTGTCTGAGTTATCCCTACTAAGCTAGTGACTTGTTTTCAGGGGAGACCTAAGGTGGTGTTTATGCTACTAGGGGAAATTTGGTGAGGGCATCAGGGAACTTCCCCTACTCTTGGTAGTGGGGAAAGAGATTGTGTGTGACATAAAGGACCTCCTGTTCCTATTCCAGGTGTGGAGGTAGCCTGGCCGAACAGAAAGAAAACCTGGCTGATTCAACTTTGCTGAAACTGAAATGAAAGTTGTTTAAAATGCAGTTGAATCGTAGAATCACTACCAGACATTTTTTCTGATAATGTGGGCACAGAAAAAACGGTGATAGTAGAGGAAATGGAGATCGTGAAGGAAAAGGCAATTTTAGCTGAAACAGAGATGGATTCAGAGGAAAACTTTCAGAGGAAGTTGAAGCAGTTACCTCTGAAAAATGCATAATTACAACCCTCCAGTCAGGGGGGTTTGTGGGATGATTATTTGGTAGAAATGTTAAACCAAAGTGAGCCAGGAAATGGAGTAACAATTTCATGGAGTGACATCATGGAAATAAATAGAAGAAGAAAAAGGAGAAAAGGTGACTGTGCCAGAAAAAGTTCCAGAGACAAAAACCTTTGCACAAACTGTTGGAGAAGGAACAAAAAAGAAAGAGGAAATAAAAGAAACAAAAAAGACTTTTACAGTATGTGTGAGAAGTGCATATGAACAAAAGAAAAATATTTATCCATGGTCCGAATATGTGGTGCAAGTTTTACAGACAAACAAAAAAAAGGAATAATGATCCAGTTTAAAATGAAAGTTGAAAAAAGAACTAAAAGAACATTTGTTAACTATATGTAAAGAAGCAAAATATTTGATAAGAGCGGAGTATGGTCTGGGGGATGGGAATGTGGAGTAATACTGAAAATGGAAAATGATAATGTTATGCATGTACCTAGAACTATTAAAGTTCACTGTTATAGGGGTTTTGTGAAATAGAGGGGCCAACCAAAGATCTGTATTTCTGTGGAAAATTAATCATTTAATCACTGAACGTGATAAAAATGTTATTTATGTGGTAAAACAGGGCATAACACAAGAAATGTGATTAAATATGCAAACAATGTGGTAATACTGGTCATTCATGGCTAGAATGTGAAATGAATGTGCAAGAAAATGAAAATAAAACTAAAGTTATACAAGAAAAACAGATAGATAGAAGAATTTAATATACAAGAAAATGTAAAAAAAATGTGACTAATAAAGAGGTTGTACATGAAGCTGAAGAAAGTACCAAGAAAAAAGAAACAGGAGTCAAGTGAGGAAGAAGCTAACAGGTGTACAGAAAGAAATAAAAATAATTTGATAGGGAAAAGAGTTAAAGAAAGGAAAAGAAAATTAAAAATATAATGCTTAGAGAAAATAAGAAAGGAAAAAGATAAAACACTATTATATTAACTGTTCTTAAAAGCTGAAAATATTAGTTTTAAATTTAACAATATGAAAAATCTTAAGAGGATAATCGGTATATCATAATGGTGTGATGCAGTAGATGCACATATTATTGGTTTGGAAGATATCAGATTATTAACAAAGGAAGAAAGAATGCAAACTGAAAAACTTTGGAATGGTGCAGTAGTTTGGAACATGGGAAAAGAAACGTGTTTGGGTATATGTATATTACATCAAGAAAGCATTAAAATATTAGATGTACCCTTAGAGGAATTAGGATGGATTACGATAATAGATGTCAGAAGAAAAAATATGTGTATAGAATTATAGCTTTACAGTATATGCATATGTATTAAAAAAAAGAGACAAATGATGTTTAAAAAATATTCTTGAATAAGTTTGTGTAAATATGGACATTATAGTGATGGGTGATTTTAACTGTGACTTAAGAAAAAATAAGAGCAATTGTGATGTTAAAATGGTTAAAGACGTTATGAAAAGTGGAAAGTTAAGTGTTTGGGAGAATACTCACTGGACTTACAAAAGGAATGAAATTAGAACAGAAACTGATTTTTTTTTAATATCAGATATTTTAAAAGTTAAAAAAGGAATTAGGTATGCTGGATTTTTGCATGGGTTAAAGTATAGGAACATGAAGAATATATAATAATAGGAAAAGGAATAAAGATAATTAATGAAAGGGAATTTGATTTAAAAGGGAAAAAAGAAATTATGGAATTATGTAAAAATCATATAAATATGAGAATTTTTTATGAAAATTGGACTGGTGGCTTAATTTTAAAAAAGAAATATAGAAAAGTATTTTAGTATATATAAGAAAGAAAAATGAAAAGGAGAAATATAAGATATTAAGTCAAGATGTATTTAGAGACTTATTAGAAAAGAAAAACTCCTTTTATGAAATAGAGAAATATATAAAGTGTATCAAATAAAAATTAATAACTTGTTATATAAACAAAAATATTGTTTGCAAGGAAAAAAAAGAACAGGTAGCACCGTATTTGCGTAAAATAATAAAATAAGGAAACATAATAAGATTAAAAAATAAGAAAGGTAAGTTAATAAGACAGCAAGAGATAATATATGAAATAATTAAAGATCATGTATTAGAATTATTTCTCAAAGGGAGAGATAAAAGAGCAAATTTATAAAGGTGAAAAAGTAAATAACGATGACAATGTGCACTTAGAGAGAAAAAATAACTATGAAAGAATTCAATGAAATTAAAAAGGTATTAATATGAATTCTGCAATGGGACATGATGGAATTGAATATGGTATGTATACAGAAATGAAAGAATGGCAAAAAACAATGCTTATAGAAGTTATGAATGAATGGTTGGAAGCTGGAATTAAAGAGAAAGATATATGTACATGAATTATAAAATGGTATTTAAAAAAGGAAATTAAGAGGAGTTGGAGACATATAATGTTGCGTAATAAAGATTATAACATTTTGTGAGGAATAATAACACAAAGGTTCCAAAAAGTAAATCTATTATATGACCAACATGTATTTGGAAGGAAAGGTAAATTAAGTCAAGAGTTATTATGCATAATAAGAAAAATAATTGATGATATCATAAATAAAAATGTAGACTGGAAGGTTATGATAAGGGCTATAAGTAAAGCCTATGATAATATGCAATATAAATAATTATGGGGAAATTTGCAGGCATATAATGCAAGCAAAAATATTACAAGTAATAAAATATGTTTATGAAAGGAACTATATGAAACTAAATGTAAATGGCTGGATTGGGGAAGAAATAAAAATAGAATGTGGAATAAAGCAGGGCTGTCCAGCTAGTAGCATAATTTTCTCATTAATGATGAATGTAATAGTGAAATAAAATAATAAAATATCAAGTATTGATGGATACAAAATGATCAAGTAAGTATTATTGCCAATAATGTATAATTATCTGGATGATATTGTACTCATTTTTAAAAATAAAGTATGGATGGATGAAGTAAATGAAAAAATTAAGTATAAATCAAAAAAATTATTTAAGTATAAATAAGGAGAAAAGTAAAGGATTTGGTTTTAAAGGTATGATAGTAGGTACTGAGTTCATTGAAAAATATATAGATATATTAGGAATAGTATTAGGAGGAAAGAATATAGGCAATAACAATGGGATAATATATTCAAAGAAATAAAAAATATGGTTAATTGTTGGAAATCATACAGATTTTCGGGTCTACTTCAGTAGACTGAAATTTCACTTACCGAAATCTATATTGCTGAGACAAAAAGGCAGACAGCATCTGAACACTGATGTCCTGGAACACTGACTTACTATTCCAGGTAAGTAAACACTTGGCCATCAAGTTTAACTTGACCCTTACCCCATGGTAGTGCGATCTCAGAGTTGGTATATTTAGGGGGTGTGGGGGTAAAGCCTCCTCAGATAGAGGGGTGTGGGGGCAAAGTGAAATTTCAGTCTACTGAAGAAGACCCAGATTTTCATATATAAAGTAGCACACTTGTTGAACACCATGGTAATGGGAAAATTTCTCCTACTGCTAATATCTATATTATTCTTTTTAAGTATGAAAAGGAATCAGTGATGATTATATTTCTTTTATATGGGGCTATAGACTGTATCCAGTCAAGAGAGGGATTCTATATATAAAAGAAGAGCAAGAAGGCTTTGGTTTAATAAATCCAATAGTATATGCTGCATCTTTAATTTTATATAAGGTATTAAAAAGGATTATGCAGGAAAATACAAACTTGATAGAAATGAAACTAAAGTATAAATATAAAGAACTGTGGGAAGGAATGGGAGTTAGAAAAGAAGTAAAAAGATTGTAAATGAAGAAATGAAAGAATACTAAGACATGGAAAATGAAAAAGAACATATGTGAGAAAAATAGAAAGGTATGGTATTTAAATATTATGAAAGTATTTTATTGCATTGATCTATGGAAGGATTCAGAAATAGACAAGAAAAAAGCCATAATGATGAGATATAATAATTATAAAAAAGATTAAATAAAGTAATGATTTTTTTATGGAGATTGCCTATTAGAAAATTGCCAGTTAAGGCAAATATGCCATACAAAAAAAAAAAAAAGCAACATAGAATATATAACAAATGTGGAGACTTTAAGACTACATGTACTTTTGAAATGTGAATGAGTTAATAATTTGTGGAAATAAATATGTAAACACAATAAAGTGAAAAGTTTGTCAGTATGTTAAAATGTGAGCAACTAAATATGGACATAATAGAATTTGGCTGTCATGAGGCATAAAAACAGGAAGAAGTGAAAAATGGACAGAGTAATATTTTACATTTCATGGAATATATGGAGTAAGAGACTGAATGAAAGCAAAAGGAATAGAAAATGGATTTTGACAATGACTTTGGAGAAAATGTTTTGGTTGTGAATAAAAGAGTGGGGGATGATTAAATCGATGTTTATCATGTAGGAAGACTTGTAAAAAGTTATAAATAATATAAATAATGTAAATATGTAAATAATATGTAATGTATATATCAATAAAAACTCTTCTCTTTGCGTATGGGGATTCTATTGAGTCTTATCCTTTTTTACTTCTGGTCCAAGCAAGGAGGTGTTTCAGAAAAGCAGGAAGCAAAAAATCAAACATGGAGTAGAAAGAACATGTATTTCAGGTTTTGGAGATGAATGAAGCTGTTAATCGAACAGCAGAAAGGTCAGTTATGTTATATAATGAGTCAGAGGTTAAGCAGAGTGGAGACAATGGAGAAAAAAAAGAAAGAGAAGGAGAGTTGGTGAAAAGGCAAAAAGAAGGAGTAAAGATAAATATTATTGATTTGAAGGAGTTATTTCAGTAAAATGTATTTATAACAGATGCTACAACACCTGAGTGTGTTGTTACAACTCTCCAGTCAGGTGGCAGTGTGGGATGATTATTTAAAAGAGCTAATTGAACAGAGTGAACTGGAGAGTGAAAAGGCAGTGTCATGGGCTGAAATTATGGGTAAAATGCAAGAAGAAGACGTTCAAGCAATAAGAAAGGAAGAAAAGAAATCATATGCACAAGCAGTAAGAGAAAGTGAGAAAAGAGAAGAGATTAAGAAAAAAATCAAGTAAGAATATGTAGCAAAACACAAAAGGAACTTGGCAGGTAAGCATGGGACAGCATCATTTCACTGCTGAATTTTGAACCTAGGGAGATAAGAGCATTTATTTGTATTAACAAAGATACTTTCTGTGACATTTTTGAGGTAGTGCAGTATATGTAAAAATTCTTAGAATAATATGAAAAAAAGAAAGAATGAAAATCCCTTGAACTTATATGCCATGCAAGCATTTCATAGAGAGCAATTTCATACTGAAGTTGAAAGAATCAATCTGAAAGACTATTTAAAAACTGTGTGTAGAGATACAATGGACATTACAAAAATTTATGACAGTAGAGGTTTATTGACTGGGGATGGGAATGCGGTTTTGTATTGAAAATGCAAAATGATAAAATAATGCATTTGCCTAGTATAAGTAATGTGGAGGGAATAGGGGATTGGTTGAGTACTGGGGTCAACCAAAGACATGTTTTTGTGGTAAAAATTACCATTTAATTAATAATTGTGACAAAAAGGAATGTTTCATTTTTGGAAATGTTGGACATAAAGCAATAAACGTGAGCTAAATATTTATAAAATGTGAAAAAATAGAGGATTCATGGATGGATTGTAATGTTAAAGAGAATCACGCACAAGAAACAAAGGTAGGCCAAGAAATAGAGACTGCTTTAGCAGATAACATAGAAGAGACACAAAAAGAATATAAAAATGAGAAAGATATAAGAATGAAAATAAATATATGAGGAAATAGAAGAAAATGAAGGTGAGTTAAAAGAAAAGTTAAATTTAAGTGATGAAAGGGAAGATAGATGGATAAGGGGTGAAAGTAAAATAAATTCTTTCAGAAAGAGAGTGAAACATAGAAAGCACACATTTAACAATATAGAGATAGGAGGAAACAAAAGGAAAATGATAAAAGTAATAGATATTTTCAAAAAAGTAAGTATCCTTGCTATAAATGTGAATAGTATAAAGAATGTTCAACAAAGGTTAAGAGTGTTAGAATGGCATAGATTGTTAGCTAGGAATACCATAATATTAATAGACATAAGAATAACAACAGAGGAAGAAAGAATACAAGTAAATAGGTTATGCAAAGGCAAGGTTATATGGAACATAGGAGAAGAAAAATGCTCAGGCATAGCAATTTTATGTAAAGAATGTATAGAAGTTCTGGATTGCACATTAGTAGTATTATGAATAATAATAATAATAATATTAGACATAAGATGGAATAACCAAATATATAGGGTTATTACACTTTATGCATACACTTTACAGAAACAGAGAGAGATTATGTTTAGCAAAATAGTAAAAACCAATTCCACCTTAGTCCACACTGCCTCACCAACTTGTTTAATTAAGACTTTCAGTGCTGGAGATAACAGACAAAATGTTTATTCCATGAAGAAGACCAATAAAATAAGATGTAAAAGCCAGTAAATGCATAATAATCCAATCTCCCAAATGCAGTAGTCAAAGTGGTTAGCGCCTTCGTCCACATAATTTCTGAAGTTTATCAAACCTTGTGCTTTACCATTTTGACTGCTGAAATACCTTTGCTCATTAACTCAATCAATTAACTTAATTGGTAATCACTCAATCACTCAATTAAAGTTGCAAAAACATTTTAACCCCTGAATTACATATAAAAAATAACTGAAAATAAAAAATTGTTAAAAACAATGTGTTGCATTACACCTGTAAAAAGTACATGAATAAAACACTGGCGAGTGAACTGTCATATCAGATATTAACACTTTTTTACATAAGTTTGAGGCTGCCTCTTTCAAAACTTATTCACCAGGTATAAATTAACATGTTTCCCTGGTACCAGTTTTGAAAGAGGCAGCCTCAAACTTATGGAAAAAGCATTAATATCTGATATGACAGTTCACTGGCCAGTGTTTTATTTATGTACTTTTTACAGGTGTAATGCAACACATTGTTTTTAACAATTTTTTTTTTCAGTTAAATTTTATAAGTGTATTTTCTATATATAATTCAGGGGTTAAAAATGGTTTTGCAACTTTAATTGAGTGATTACTAATTAAGTTAATTGATTGAGTAAATGAGCAAAGGTATTTCAGCAGTCACAATAGTTTTATTCGTGAAATATTGTAATTCCCTCTGTTTTGATGTTCATAATGATGCAAATGAAATGCAGATATCTGTGTTGAATGCTGCATGCCTTGTCTCACAGCTGCATTTTTACCTATAGTCCTTGAAGCATGTTCCAGACACTGAACATTCAGCTTGTCTCAAGCTGTACCAGAATATATGCATGCTAGCAAACAGAAATACATATATTTAACTAACTATATTATTTTTACATTTATTATAGCAACAGATGTGTATATGCATTTAACTAGAAAATAGATGTGCACATGCATTTATACATTTTTAAACATATCTGTCACTGTATAAATTCCCTCTATTTTATTTTAAATACAAAACTGTCTGCATTAGTATGTACTTTTTAGTCAAGATATATTGATATTAACTAGAAACACAATAGGAAACAAAATATTTTAGTTTTCTTTTCATACAGCAAGTTAACACAGTTTTATATTGTCAACACAATGATAACAAGCATTACCAGTTATGAGCTGTATTTTGCATTTGCTGAATATGACTTGATATAGTGATGTCCTATACAGTAATTTATTGACAATGCTTGTTGATTTTATTGCAAAGGTATTGCAGTCTTGTATTTTTGAAAAAAACACATCACAAATGTCAAGCTTTGACTTGTTATTCTATTTACATAGATAAACCATTTACTATATACTGTACAGAATACACCTGTTTGTACAGATTGTTTTTGCATTTGTATATACATGGCTGCAATGTACACTAAGTCCAGTTTTCAAACCTAGCATTAAAGTGAAGTTTGCTAATTACATTACTTGAAATATTAAAATGTATTTTTGGTATTAACACTTCGTACTTTTATTTTAGTACCTTTTGCAGTACTGTTTACACAGTTAGTGTAAAATTGAAAGTAGGCCCTACCCCCTTTAGTATACATTATTTTATTGCAGTATTATTTATTTGCTTTATGCTGTGAGAACTGAATGTATGCTTGCCCTTTTGGCTGTTACCTAGATTATGACACTTTGTTCTTACACATTTGCTTTTTGATTTGATCATTTTTTGGCCATTTTCAAAAAAGAAAATATTTTTTATAAAGCTTTTGCTGTTGCCTTTACTGTCAAAGTTGCAGTAGGAACTGCTTTTACCCATTTTGAAAAGATGTTTACTGTTACTAGCAGATATTTGTACCTCCCTTCTTGCATGATTTATTTTAACTGCATACCATAGCCCATGTACTGACTGTACTCGCTGTAGTATTTACTTGCAGACTTTTTGTTCTTTTTGCTTAATGCTGCACGTGAATACTTAACAATAATGTTTTAGAAAAATGTAAGCCATTTGGCCTGGCAACCAGTCTTGTTTCCTTGACCTTATAAATTTCAGTACCAGTAGCATTTTATGTTATGCAACATTTTTGCAACTACCCATTCCAGCCTGGAAAGATTTGAGCTCACATACTTTTTTCTTTCTGAGCATTCCAGACACTGAACCTATAACTCCTTCAGCACTTACTTGCACCTTTAGTGATTTGTTAATATATGTGCAACTTGATATTAGAATGCAGATGTAAAACTCTTAGAATTATAATAATCATTCGTAATTTGCCTGACTATGCATAATATTGCTTTTGAATACTGTTTTTGGTGGAGTCGTTGCTATTTTTGATACTATTATACAATTACAAAATATTGTAAGAAACAAAAGAGATATTTACTTAACTAACACATGCCTAAAATAGATATATTTACATGATTTACATTTGCTGTTTTGTGCCTTTTGCTGCACTTTAGGTGAAAATAAAATACATGCATGTCAGGCTTGTGATGTCATGTCTTTACTGCATTTGACTACTCTCATTTTTATACCCTAGAACTGTTTTGTTATTTGAAATGGTTTTAAAATCACTATTTAAGTGCCTTGCTTTAACTGAATGAAAGTTTGTGCTGTGTATGCTTAACCATTTTCTAAAGGTAGAATAGTACGTCATAAGTTATTTTTTATTAGTGCAGTTAACTGCTGTTACTTTAACTCTTTACTAACCAGATTATATTTCAGCTATGTTACAGTGACCATGAAACAATGGCAGACCACTTTGCAATTAAACCATGATAAAAGACAAATTACTATCCCAGGGATAAAAATTCAAAGGTTGATATTCCAGGGTGACTCTCTGTCACCGTTTGTATTTTACCTTGCCCTTAACCCATTAAGCTGTCTACTTAACAGCTTAGGCCATGGCTACAATTTGGCTTGTAGAAGACAGCAAGGTCTAAAGACTTCTCTTCTTCTACTTGTCTATGATTTAAAACTGTATAGCTCATCAGCTGAGGAACTGAAAGCACAGCTGCAGGGTGTCAAAATTTTTCAGATGATATTAGAATGTCATTTGGCCTTGATAAATGTGCAAAAGTAACCTTTAAAGCAGGAAAACTGCAGGACCAGGAAAACATCAGTTTGGGACAAGAATGTGTTATAAAAGAACTTGAGCAAGAGGAAGTGTATAAGTACTTGGGAAATGATGAAGGATCAGCAATAAAACATGAACAAATGCGAGTAAAACTTAGTAAGGAATATTTTAAAAGACTTAAATTAATCTTGTAAACAGCATTGACATATAGGAACAAAATCCAAGCTATAAACCAATTTGCACTTCCTGTCCTAACTTACAGTTTTGTAGTGATTGATTGATGTGATTGATTGATTGGCCCCAAAATGTGTTGGATAGATTAGGTATTAAAACAGGAAAGATGCTTCATGCTCACCAAGTAATCTATAAAAATCAGTGCATACCAAGAATATATATTACTTGTTCTGAAGGAGGGATAGGCCTCCTTGAAATTGATTGCATGCATAGATCTGCACTCATGGGATTCCACTCATATCTGCTGACCTCACAAGACCCAAACACAGTGAAAGTTTTGAAACATGAGGAGAATAAATCTAAGATGACTTCCCTGCTTAACTTAGCAGAAGCATATCAGCGTCAAGCAGGAATGGAAACCAAACCAGAAGTAGATAAAAATCAGGCAGCAACTGAATGTGCCAAAAAAACAAAAGAAAGAATACAAGGTGAAGGATCAGGTGAAAAGGTAAGAAATTTGAAAAATGTAAAAATATAGTTGCAATTATAGAAAACTTGTGGAAGAACCTCATGTTGATCAGGAACAAATGCAGGAATGGTTAAGGAGAGGTGAATTCAACCCAAAAGATGAAAGGTTAATATTGCTGGCAGAAGATAGTGGGCTATGTACACATTGTTTTACAAAGTCCATTGAACATGTGGGAGAAACAGACAAATGTAGGTTTTGTAACACTGAATTGGAAACAGTTGCACACCTTGTTGCTGGTTGTGACATTACTAGTGGCAGAAGGACTGTATACTGAAAGGCATAATAATGTGGTGAGATTGTTGCACTGGGGACTGTGCAAGCATTATGGTTTTAGAGTGGCTAAAAACACTGGAAAGATGAGCCACAAAGCAAAATAGAAAATGATGAAGTCTACATCACATGGGATCATCCATTACCAACAATTCAAAAGATAGATGCTAGAAAACCAGATATAGTAGTCCAACAAAAAAGAAGAGTACCATTGATCATTGAAATTGTCATACCTAGTGACCATAGTGTCCTGCATACAGAGAGGCACAAAGATATAAAATATCAGGATCTGCAAGCAGAAATGAGAGCAATGTGGAAGAAAGATACCCGATAGTTCTGATAGTAGTAGGAACAACGAATCTCATAAAAAAGAGTCTACAATCATATTTATATATGCTACCAATACATGTAACACCATACAAACTGCAGAAGGAGTCATTACTGAGCACGTTGCTGGTGCTGCAAAGAGCAGTTTTGGCTGATATCAAAGAGTGAAATAATACTAACTTCATAAACTTTATTCACACTTTGACTTAGGAATGGGGTCCATTCCCATCATGGTATTATAAACCCATAAGATTTAGAGAAATTAAAAAGGAAAAAGCATGCTTAGTTAATTCAGTGAAATTAAGTAAAATAGCACCTCTAGCAAGTGTATATATGATACCATTGGAATGTGAAACAAATTATTGAATGTGTTATTTACATTTATATGAGGATCTAGATCAAACCCTATTAAAAGAGGAATTCTGTATGTTACAAAAAAGGAAGGAGGTTTGGGTTTAATAAATCCAATTGTATATATAGCCTCATTGACTTTATATAAAATATTGATAGAAGTAAAGGAAAAGGGAAAATTGACAATAATGATTATACAGGTAAATATAAACAATGTGGGAAAAGCTTAAATGTTTAAAAGAAGTAAAGGAAATACTTGTACGGAAATGGGAATATATCAAGAGAAAATATTATTATGGACAACTGATTTAAGTAAAATAGAGAAGAACAAGAAAGAATTGTATGAAAATATAATGGGGACATTTTATTATATTTACCCTTGGAGGCACATAGAAGGAAGAAAAAGTAAAAGGTGTAAAAGCTAGAATGAAAAGATGTGAAAAAATATGTGGAATGTATAGATTTTTTTTTGTGGAGGTTGTCTATTAATAGGCAAATATGCCATATAAAAAATAAAAGACA